>NC_092166.1:58910321-59067821 GCF_045791955.1 Oncorhynchus clarkii lewisi
CCTGAATACCGGTGAACCTCGTATTTAGAAGTTACCTGTAAAAAAAAATATATATATATATATATATATATATGTTTTTTTTAATTGCTTGTTTTCATATGTAAAACACCCAAGACTTGCCCTAGGCCTGCTATGGCAAAGGCTGGTTCAACAGCAATGTGTATTTTTAACATGTTTGTTTGTTTAAAAAAAAATGTATTGCTTGTTTTTCATTAAATTTGTATTACAATCCAACTTAGAATGATTCACCTTCATGGCGACAATGTCCGTGGCACGCTTGCAATGCCACTGCTGGAGATTGTGTGAATGTGATCTGATCTGTGAAATGGTTCTGATTTATGTTCATAAAACACAGGCCTATTTGGGAAATGTAAAGGTGAGTGGACATTCTCCCTTTCTCTTCATATTGGATCTTTGTCCAGCTCCTGTGAAAAGTTTGGATGTGCGTAAAACCCTCCATAGTCTGTGTTTTAATATTCTATGCCCACGGGGAGAAATGATGGTGCCTGTAAGTGTGACACAGGCTTTTTTTAAAAACAAGTTGTTGTGTTGTTTTTACATGTAACCTTTTATTTAACTAGGCAAGTCAGTTAACAAATTCTTATTTACAATGATGGACTACAGGGCAACAGATGGTTTACTGCCTTGTTCAGGGGCAGAATGACAGGTTTTTACCTTGTCGGCTCGGGGATTTGATCCAGCAACATTTCGGTTACTGGCCCAACGTTCTAAGTAATTGCATGGCTTCAATTCCATTCACACTGATATAGGGGCCTACTGTAAATTCCATTCACACTGATATAGGGGCCTACTGTAAATTACATTCACACTGATATAGGGGCCTACTGTAAATTACATTCACACTGATATAGGGGCCTACTGTAAATTACATTCACACTGATATAGGGGCCTACTGTATATTACATTCACACTGATATAGGGGCCTACTGTAAATTACATTCACACTGATATAGGGGCCTACTGTAAATTACATTCACACTGATATAGGGGCCTACTGTATATTACATTCACACTGATATAGGGGCCTACTGTAAATTACATTCACACTGATATAGGGGCCTACTGTAAATTACATTCACACTGATATAGGGGCCTACTGTAAATTACATTCACACTGATATAGGGGCCTACTGTATATTACATTCACACTGATATAGGGGCCTACTGTAAATTACATTCACACTGATATAGGGGCCTACTGTAAATTACATTCACACTGATATAGGGGCCTACTGTAAATTACATTCACACTGATATAGGGGCCTACTGTAAATTACATTCACACTGATATAGGGGCCTACTGTCAATTGCATTCACACTGATATAGGGGCCTACTGTAAATTGCATTCACACTGATATAGGGGCCTACTGTAAATTGCATCATGGCTGAACAAATAATTTGAAACAAATTTGGGGCGGCAGGTGTGGTTATGTGGACTACAAATGTTCAAGTTAACGTATTTAGCAAAGATAGGTCTACATTTTATTTTGTTTCTGTAAGCCATTTCACAAACTTAAACTAACATTGGAGTTGATTCTAAGGCAATGCATAAAATACCGTAAATATACAATTTGAAGCAAACAGATATTTCGCCGTGAAGCACGTTCTGATTGGCAAGTGAGGGCTAAGCCTCGACTTGTTTGTTCATGAAAACCCAGCCCTTTCACGCTAATGCTAGCAAGTGCCAGTGGTGAAAAAAGTACCCAATTGTGATACTTGAGTAAAAGTATAGATACCATAATAGAAAGTCACCCAGTAAAATACTACTTGAGTAAAAGTATTTGGAGGGAGGGAGAGAATCTCATGCCACTGTATATAGACTTTCTTTTTGTTCTATTGTGTAATTGACTACGCTTGTTTTATTCCATGTAACTCTGTTGTTTGTGTCACACTGCTTTGCTTTATCTTGGCCAGGTCACAGTTGTAAATGATGGTTCTCAACTAGCTTACCTGGTTAAATAAAGGTGAAATAATTTTTTTACAAATTTTAAAAAATCTCTCTCATATCTCAAAAGTATAAATCACTTCAAATTCCTTTTATCAAGCAAAGCAGACCGCACCATTTTATTGTTTAAAACATTTCCGGATAGGCAGGGGCACTCTCCAACACTGACATCATTTACAAATGCATTTGTGTTTAGTGAGTCTGCCAGATCAGATGCAGTAGTGATGAAAGGGGATGTTCTCTTGGTAAGTGTGTGAATTGGACCATTTTTCTGTCCTGCTATGCATTCAGAATGTAACAAGTACTTTTGGGTGTCAAGGAAAATGTATAGAGTAAAAAGTACTTTATTTTCTTTAGGAATGTAGTGAAGTAAAATTTGTCAAACCCACCTTCAGTAAAAATACCCTAAAGTACTACTTAAGCACTTTACACCACGGGCAAGTGTGCCGATTTTAATTGTGGTAGTGAAAATGGCACAAATATTTCTTACACACCCCTGAACCTACAGTGCTACCGCTTGTGCTTAGAATTACCATTGCATTAGTTTTGGGGCTCTATTTAACAAACTTATCTTTGGTATTTTGTTCATTAGTCCAAAAAATGTTTTGCATGTCGGCAGGGAAGTTTTCAAATATATTGGACTTTCAAGAAGCAAAGTGTCACCGGCCGGCCTCATGATGTAAAATACAGGGGTCAGCAAGCCGCGGCTCTTCAACATCCCCCTTGCGACTCCCTGGCTATTTATTTACTGAACATAAAATATAAACACAACATGTAAAGTGTTGGTCCCAATATCCCCAAAAGGTACCATACGAACACAAGCGTAATTTCTCTCAAGTTTGTACGCAAATTTGTTTACATCCCTGTTAGTGAACTTTTCTCATTTGCCAAGATAATCTATCCACTTGATAGGTGAGGCATATCAAGAATTTGATTAAACAGCATGATCATTATACAGATGCACCTTGTGCTGAGGACAATAAAAGGCCACTCTGAAATTAGCAGTTTTGTCATACAACACAATGCCACAGATGTCTCAAGTTTTTGGGGAGTGTGCTGTTGCCAGAGAATTGAATGTTAATTTCTCTACCATAAGCTCTACCATAGAGAATTTGGCAGTACGCTCTACCGGCCTCACAACCGCAGACCACACGTAACCATGCCAGCCAAAGACAGCCAGATTCTTGGCAAAGGATAAATGCTCACTAAAGAAGATGTAAACAAATTTATGCACAACATTTGTGAAGCGCTTAGTTCATATGGAATGTTTTTGATATCTTTTATTTCTGCATGTGAAACATGGGACAAGTTGCATTTTATTTTTGTTCAGTGTAGTTAAAGCAGTATAATAAATATTGAGGACAATCAAACCTTCTGTTTCCATTATAATACTTGTGTATGTGTGTCGTTATTCAATTTCTTGCAGAGCGTTATGCGAATAATTCAATTAATCACTGCAGAACAATATTTCCTTTGTTGGTAGTTTAATTATTATTATTTTTAAATCAATGTATGTTCACAAGATTAAATTCTCCCTGCAACTTCACCAGTCAGATGCTACAACTGCTCTGTGACCCTGAATGCTAGATTTCGTGGTAATGTGATCCGACCGATATCCGTGGTGCTGAATATCATATATTGCCACTATTGCACATGCAAAGGACAAACATGTATTGTGCGGCAACCTCAACACTTGTCGCTTCCAGTCATTAAAGTTTGACCCCTGACCTAGTACAATGTAAGGCCTTGTTTAGGTAGCTACATAAGAGAATCAAAAACTTAATACTCCTCTCCCTCCTTCATTTCTCTCTCTTTTTTTTTTCTCTCCCAACTGAATTGAATAATAATCTTTATTGACAGGATATGGATGTATAAATGTTGGCAAAGCCAAAGAGTTCGAAGCACATTTAGGGTTTACATATAGACCAATGCATCTCTGTCCCTCTCCACCCCCCCCCCCCCCCCCCCTTTACACACAAACAAACACACTTTCTCTCCACCCCTTCAGCCTGAAAACCTGTTGCTGGCCAGTAAGATGAAGGGCGCAGCGGTGAAGTTGGCAGACTTTGGCCTGGCCATTGAGGTGCAGGGAGACCAACAGGCATGGTTCGGTAAGACCGCGCGCACACACACTCTTTATGGACAGTGTTTTGTCATAAACACACACTGAGTGTACCAAACGTTATGAACTCTCTCCATGACAGACTGACCAGGTGAAAGCTATGATCCCTTATTGATTTCACTTTTTTAAATCTACTTCAATAAATGTAGGGGAGGAGACGGGTTAAAGAAGGATTTTTTTTGAGCCTTGAGACAATTGAGACCTGGATTGTGTGTGTGCCATTCAGAGGGTGAATGGGCAAGACAAAAGATTGAAGTGCCTTTGAACGGGGTATGGTAGTAGGTGCCAGGCCCACCGGTTTGTGTCAAGAACTGCTGCGGTGTTGTTGTTTTTTTCCATGCTCAACAGTTTCCCCGTGTGCATCAAGAATGGTCCACCACCCAAAGTACATCCAGCCAACTTGACACAACTGTGGGAAGCATTGGAGTCAATATGTGCAAGCATCCCTGTGGAACACTTTCGACACCTTATATAGTCCATGCCCTGACGAATTGAGGCTGTTCAGAAGGCAAAGGGAGGGGTGGGTACATTTTGAGTAACCTTCATCAGACCTAAGTCTTCTTTTTCTGCCTGGCAGGTTTCGCGGGCACCCCTGGCTACCTGTCCCCTGAGGTCCTGAGGAAGGACCCCTATGGCAAGCCTGTGGACATATGGGCCTGTGGTGAGCCTTTAACCTCTAACTGTAGGTGAAGAACAAATAGACGTGTTGGCTGACAACGTCACGAAAATGATGCGCGCACATCGATGGGGCCTGAAGCCTGCTTTTTGATTCTGAACAGTCAGATACTGTAGCTAGCAACAATGACAAGAATCTGCCATGGGGGGAATCGTAGGTGGCTCGTTTAAGCTAGCTTTATCATGTTACTGATACAATGTCTTGTTTTTAGGTGTTTTTGACTGATTTTTATGTCAATACTAATGTGACAAAAAAAATCGCTAGCTATCCAACAACTGTTATGGTGTATTTGCGACAAGTGCTCGTTGTGCAACTATGTTTTCAATAAACATTTGGAGACAAAATAGAAGTTGCATGTCAACAGTCTAAGCCATCCCTGTCTGTTTTGACCCATAGTTACGCACGCATCTAAAGCTGGGCTATGGTGCAGAGATCATACATCTTACACCAGTTTTTACAGAAAATCTAACTGCTCTCTTTCTCTCGGTCTCTCTCAACCGCTCCAGGTGTTATTCTGTATATCTTGTTGGTTGGCTATCCTCCATTCTGGGATGAAGACCAACACAAACTCTACCAGCAGATCAAGGCTGGGGCCTATGATGTGAGTCGGTTTGTGTAGGGTACAGTGTAGAGGTTGGCTGCACAGCTGGTGACTTTTTAATAGTGTCCGATGGAGAGCTGCACCTCAGCTATTGATCCCGTCAGCCTCCTGACGCATTGCAGAGGGGGGTGTGTGTGTGTGTGTGTGTGCGTGCAAGGGGTTATCCTCTCCTTGTCTCTAGTATTCCGGTTACACAGTTAATGAAGACTGGTACTGAGATTTAACATGGCAGACATTCATATACACACACATTTTATGCGTCTTAGCGTTCTGGGTTATAGGAAGACATTGTTTACATGATATGAAACATGAAGAAGTACATTTGTGTTGCGTACATAATGCAAATGCTGGTCTCTGTATTTCTGTTCCTTTTCCTGCCTCATCTCTAGTTTCCCTCTCCCGAATGGGACACTGTTACGCCAGAGGCTAAGAACCTGATTAACCAGATGTTAACTATTAACCCTTCCAAGAGAATCACTGCTGATCAGGCTCTCAAACACCCATGGATCTGCGTAAGTACACACACAAACCTGTATATGGCAACACCAAATCACATTCGCCTCACATACTGCTTTGTGTATTGTGTATAGGGTTTTATTGTAGTTAACTTTCAAAGTTCACCTGTACTACCAATATTGTTTAAACTTTTATGGAGTTTTATCACATGACGTCTAGTGCCCTTTTTTGGGTACTTCAGATTATCACAGGTGTCTGTAATTATGTCTGGCACTCTGTGGCCTCATCACGTTTAAAATAATCAAATAAGATGCTTTTAGAAATTAAACGGAATGATAAAGATGTAAATGTGTCGGCATGAAATGTCCTTTATTGTACCATGTCTGTCTTTTGTAAATGATTTGGCTTCAAACTGGTGGCAGTTGTCAGTCAGAGTTAATTGAAAATAATGTCATTGTTGATTAGATGCTTTTTTTTTCTTTCAGTAATTAGGTTATTTTCTCTTGAACCATATGGCCTATTAGAAAACCATGGATAATATGGGCACAGATATAAAAACCTAATACTATATGTTAATACATTTTTCATAAATCTTCAGCTATACATTTCCAAAATTGTCGTAGACTATTATAAATTCCGCTAACTTTGGTAAATGACCGGTAGTTTTGCAACCCTAATTGTGTAATACTTCTCTGTCCCCTCCTATAGCAACGTTCCACCGTGGCGTCTATGATCCACAGACAGGAGACAGTGGAATGTCTGCGCAAGTTCAACGCTCGGAGGAAGCTCAAGGTACACTACTGCTACTGACCCCTACACGTCTCTTTTTCCTGCTTTTCTTTCGCTACCTCCACCCCTTATACTGTTCCTCCTCTTCTTCCCTACACCTCTCCACCTCTTTTCTCATCTCTATTCCTTCTTTATTCACACTCATCCTCCTGCTCCCTATATACCTCTCCCCCTAGACCACATAATTTTCTCCTTATTACCCCCCCTAGACCACATCCCCTTTCTCCTCATTACCCCCCCAGACCACATCCCCCTTTTTCTCCTCATTGCCCCCCAGACCACACCCACCCTTTTCTCCTCATTACCCCCCCAGACCACATCCCCCTTTTTCTCCTCATTACCCCCCCTAGACCACATCCCCCTTTTCTCCACATTACCCCCCCTAGACCACATCCCCCTTTTTCTCCTCATTACCATCCTAGACCACATCCTCCTTTTTCTCCTCATTACCCCCCCTAGACCACATCCTCCTTTCTCCTCATTACCCCCCTTAGACCACATCCTCCTTTCTCCTCATTACCCCCCCTAGACCACATCCCCCTTTTCTCCACATTACCCCCCCTAGACCACATCCCCCTTTTTCTCCTCATTACCCCCCCAGACCACATCCCCCTTTTTCTCCTCATTACCCCCCCTAGACCACATCCCCCTTTTCTCCTCATTACCATCCTAGACCACATCCTCCTTTTTCTCCTCATTACCCCCCCTAGACCACATCCTCCTTTCTCCTCATTACCCCCCCTAGACCACATCCTCCTTTCTCCTCATTACCCCCCCCTAGACCACATCCTCCTTTCTCCTCATTACCCCCCCCTAGACCACATCCTCCTTTCTCCTCATTACCCCCCCTAGACCACATCCTCCTTTCTCCTCATTACCCCCCCTAGACCACATCCTCCTTTCTCCTCATTACCCCCCCCAGACCACATCCTCCTTTCTCCTCATTAACCCCCCCCCCCAGATCACATCCTCCTTTCTCCTTTTCTCCTCATTAACCCCCTCTTTTTAACTGCCCTTTACATATCATCTGTCTTTAATACTCATCTCTCCTGTCTGTCTTTCTCTCCTAGGGAGCGATCCTCACCACCATGCTGGTGTCCAGAACCTTCTCAGGTGGGTGTGTCTCCTCCCTCGCTCCAGTTAGAGTGAGGGGGGAGGACAGATGGAGCTCTACTCCCTCCTTCCCTCTCCTCCTCGGTGGAGTCCACCTAATGTAGGTTTTTAGGCCGAGTGTGTGTGTGTGAGTGAGTACTCAAAGAAGTGTGTGTTCAGGACACATGTTCTGAAGGAGAGGAAGAGATGAAAGGAGCTCCTCTGCAAGTTCTGAGCAGGATGTCATAAGGTGTCAGTGCACCGAGGTGCTAGAAGGAGGTCATTGATTCTAGAATTGCAGACTGTTTTCTAGATTCTAGAATTCCAGCAGTACTGAGTTTTAGATTCTGTGTGTTCTGTATCTGTCTCTAACGTACCTCTCTCTCCCCTTGTCGGCTCTGGAGTGTGTGCGTGAGCGGTTTACTCAGGAGTGGTGGATGTCTGTGTGGTGTCACAAAGGGCACTATTTTAAAGGCTCTACTTTCACTCTTCTGCTACTTAAGATGATTAGGAATATAGGCCATCAGTCCCCGATTCAAACGTTTAAGATTAGACTGCATCGTTCCGCGGACTCCAAATGAAGCATGCATCGGTCAGAAAAAAAACGATTCTTGTGTTACGCATTTCTTTCTCATATTAGTTTATTTCTGCCTTCTGAAAATACCTCCTATTTTATGACACCTGATGTGTCATCTCCTTCTGTGGAACTAAGCATGTAACTGCATTGACAGTCATTGATTTTACAAGTCATTTTGCGTGCCGAACAAGCCCAGGCAATGTCAGTGACCTAGTCAAACTGTGCCCAGCTTCGCACGGTAGGCGGCCTGTTCCTGATCTTGCACATCTACGCGGCACCTTCAGCATTCAAATGCTGAAATGGCTTGCCTGATATTAGGCTTTATTAGTTATGTGACAACCTTTTGTAATTTATCTGTGCGCTGTTAAAAGTAAGCCACCGGAGACTCATCTGGCCATAGGCTACCTGTTGAACGGGGCTTACAATAGATTTTATTTTGATTGTTCAGGTTCATCATCAGCAATAGTTTTGGTAGTTTGGTTTAAACAATCAGTGTTTCTGGTCGTTTTTAGATATACTGGGTGAAGGTGATGATTTCGATAAGAAGTCCTCAATCACTTCGAGGCGCTGCACGGCAAAAGCGGGAGGCGAAAAGCAGCTCACCAGACTTCAAATGGTCAAAAGCATTTGATTTTGAGATGAGGGTGGAATCCAAAGATGACTTATATAGTGATAGCTCATTCGTAAACTAATATTGATGCATTACTAGCTCAAACACTTAATCTGCAAAAATGGCAAGTTTAATTAGAGGGTGATGGTTATTTCAGAACCAAAGAATTGTCTTGAAATGGAAAGATGCTCATCCCTAGGGTGAAGACCTGGCCTTAAGGGAATAGGATTTTTGTGTCCTAAATGGCATCCTACTCCTCATATAGTGCACTACTTTTGGCTACTATATGGACAATAGGGTGTCATTTGAGATTGGTCACTGTATTGGGTTAGGCCAGCCCAGATTTGAATAGCTCCTCCCAACCTGAGTATTTCTGTCCAATAGTGGGCCGGCAGCATGCCAACCCTGCTGCTGTGTCCTCCACCGCCTCGCTGGCCCAGGAAGGTACGTCACAGAGACACGCCCTCTTACTTCCTCTACACACGCTTCCTGTCTAAGTCCCTCCCACTTCATTCTACAAGGGAGCACCATGTGCTTTTTTTTTTTTACTTCTAAAGAGGAGCACCAGGTTATCTGGACTCTTTATTTCCTGAATGCAGCTCACGTTAGCCTGAAACACATACACACTCATGTGAGACCATATGGATGTTTTTAAGGATGGCGCTAATACCATGGACACACAGGCTAAACACATCTAACTCTACACATTCTGTCAACAATACCACTTAGCCTCATGTCAACATCAGAAATCATCAAATTCATTAGCCTTACCATATCAACCCCCCTCCCCACCCTCCTCCTTTGGTTACGGCCATGAGGGGGTTGAGGGAGGTGGGGGGCGTGTATCTGTGGCGACTGACTGACTGGGGGATGGACAGGAGCAGGGGAGGCATGCTGCCATCGTCTGACCTGGGTAAAGAGGGGGGAGAGTGGGTGGACTAAGGTCAGCGATCCCATGCGGACTAGGAAACGGTATAATGTTTCTGGAAGGGTTGGATAGGTGCAAGCAACATAGCAAATTCCACCCAGCCCATCAGGCAAATTGGAGCTACTACCATATTATTTACACCTATCAGATCCTTTCAGATCTACACAAGTGTCTCTAGGAAGTAGGGTAATAGTAGTATTGACCCAATAACAAGGGTGGGGGAGTTAGTCTCCCCTGAGCATGCGATTGATGCTCTGGTTCTGCATGAGGATGGTTGACAGAGCTATACGCTAGAACCCTCCAATCACAGGTCTCTCCTCTGAGTGGACCAATCGCCTGCCAGTAAGTCCTGAAGACGGTTGACATCATCACCCTATGAAAGGCATCTGCAGCTTAGCCTCCCTGCGATTTCACTGCTTTCCCCTCCACTGTGTATGGCTGAGGCAGACTTTGCTCTCTGCTTATGACCCTCCGTCTTACCCAGTCACATCGTCACACTGTAGCCCAGATGAATTACAGTGTGAACAATGTTGCCTTGCTGCATGTGGACTTGTATTCCCTATACAATCCGTTTCCCTTCCATTCTCTACTCCCTGAAGTGTGCACTCGTTCACTTTCCCTCCCAGAGGTAAAAGGATTGGTATGAGTGCACACTTGGGACACTTACAAGTTACTTCCTGTCTTCCTTGAAATAGCCACTGATCTGAGGTGACTGGACAGAGGAAAGGGAAGATGTTAGACAATGGCCATGTTCTAGTTAATTGCATTGCAAATGCCTGTCTGCCAGATCTCAGGTTTTTAACATGTCAGCTAATCTGATGCCCGACTGTGAGGATTTGGCATGCAGCCATTGGTTGATGCAATGCACCATTGCAATGTAGTTGGCCTGTGACGTGACCGATATGTCCGATGAAGATGTTGGAACGGGGACAATGCTTGCCCGCCCTGTGGGTAGCTGGGTAGAAGACGTGGCAGGTGTCAAAGGTTAACCAATCAAGGCCCAGCTCTGTTTTGCTGTTTGCTGAATGGAAGCTATGCACCTTTGGAACCGTTGTTGATGTGGATGCTGCATGGCTGGTCCACTGCGTGTTCCAGCTGTTCCGCTGTGTGATATAAAGTGCATGGCATGGAACAGCTCTGATCAAGGCTGCAACCCCAAGTCGGAGCAGCTGTCTGCTCCGCCCCGCCGCTCCGATAGGGCGCAAGACTGTTCCCTGTCGATACTGCCACACAGTAAGAACACACACACCAGCAGTGCACGAACCACCACCGACAACTGATGCCTGCTGCCTAAAACATGTCTCCCACCCTCCCTCCCTCTCCTTGTTTCTCTCACTCTGATAATGCACCACTGAGACTTCTCTTTCCATCTATTTTCTTCGCCCTCTCTCCCACTTGTTAACGGAAGGTAAGGAAACCCAAGAGATTGCATGCATCCCAGAATTGCGTGCGTGTGTGTCAGTAATACTTAAAAAGCAGTTGGGACAGCAGCAAAGTGAAATGCTTTAGATGAGACCGGAGTGAGATGACTGACTGGAGCCTCCTAAAGGAAATCAATAGTTTACAGTAAGGTGACTAAACATCCGCCTCTTCTATAGCACGCTCATTCTCCCTGAAGTGTGCGCTTGTTCCCTCCCCTTCGTGGAATAGAATGCCTCTGGTGTCTGGAATATGGTGGGGATGCTCCCTTTAGTCCATGTTCACACCAATCCAATGCTTTTAAGTCCCTGAAAGGGTAGTTAAGTGCACACTGCCGGCAGAAGGCGTAGAGAAATCAGACTGCGGTCTAGGAGTGGTTGATGCTTGACTTGGACCAGGTTGGATGCATGTGAGGGAAGTGACTGGAGAGATGTTTGAAGTCCAGTGCAACTCTCTTATGTTGTATTCCCCTCTTTACAGCATGCAAAAGTTTACTGAACAAGAAGGCGGACGCTGCTAAGGTAATGGGTGAAATCTGATGTCATGTAGCTGTCACACACACTCCCTCTTCCTCTCTCTCTCTCTCTCTCTTTGGCTGACAGGGCTAGTGAAGAGATTGTTTGATTACTTGATTTAGAGGACAATTAAAGGCTGTTGTATTTATAGAGGTAAATGAAAGAGAAATGAAGAAAGATATTACTCTCTTCAGTTTGTTAATTTTGTGTGTCTCAGCCCACGACCAACAACAACAGTAAGAACAGCATCGTGAGCGCTATAAATGCCATGAAGGACAACAGCATGGCTGCCTCACAGATGGTACAGAACCTTAACCACCTCTCATCCCATGTTCCCCTCCTCCTAGTTCCCTAACCTTCTAGCACCCTAGCCTGCTCTCCTCCCTCCGTTACCCTCATTGTATCTCTCTTCCTAGCACCCTAACCTCCTAGCACCTTAAAGTCCATACTCCCTTCCTAGCCCCCTAACTCGGCCCCCTAACCTCCATTCTCTTCCTAGTGGTCTTTTGTCTCTGTTGGCTGGAGTCTTAAGATTGTTTCATGTTTGACCCTTCACAAACCTCTAACCCCTTCCCATACCGGCCTACATCTTAATATCAACTCGAACCCTAACCCCCAGGCACTTATACAGACCTGGGTGTGTAACCAGATTTGTAACTCTATGCTCCTCTTCTACCAGGAATCTCAAAATACAGTGGTTGCTACTGATGGGATCAAGGTGAGGGTGTTTGTGTGCAGAGTTAGGTTAACAACATATGAATAAGGCTCACTATGTGTTATTAACCCCCCCCCCCCCCCCCCTCTCTCTCTAGGGTTCTACAGAGAGTTGCAACACAAATGAGGATGAGGATATGAAAGGTAGGGAAATTACACTTATCTATCTTCTCCGCTTGCTTGCTCTTCTCTCTCTCCTTTTGCTTTGTTCTCTCTCTGTGATCTAACCATAGTTTCTGATAGATCTTCCTGTGCTCTATAGCTAGCAGTGTGTGTGTGTGTGTGTGTGTGACTCACCTGTGTATATGTGTGTACGTGTGTGCCTACGTGTTTGTGCATTATTTGCGTGTGTGGGTTCTAATCTAGGGGACAGCGTTGTGATGATGAGTCAGGGCAGTGCTACAGAGGAGATGCCCTCCCTTCTGACCTCGTCTGACAACTCGCCTGCCAGTAAGTGTTTTTCACGGCAACCACAACTTTTCGGGGATGTCCCTGACAAAGACCCCACTCTTCCTGACCTTTGTGCCTCTTTTCCGCTGTGTGTCTTCTGACCTGTGTGTGTGTGTGTGTGTATCCCTCTTTTTTTCTGAGCCTTCAACATTGGGAATCTCTCCTGTACCCCACTTTTTTTTTTTTTTTTTGCTGAATCCCAAACCATTCCCTTCCCCTTCCTCTCACCCCTCTGCCTTCCATTTGCACATTCACACTTGCCTACACCACATGCACAAGTGCTCCAAAGCTGAGTAGTTTTTCCACTATAGTCATTTAGAAAATAAAAACCTGCCGAGTCACTCTTATCTTAAAAAGCGTGACAAGTTACAACAAGTGACATATCTTCCGTAGATTTTCACCAGATTGTCAGAGAGAACTCCATTGGTAACTACCTAGCTAGCTTGTAATCCTTAGAAGTGTAGCCAGCCCTATGATAATAATTGTTAGTAGTGATGGGGAGAATCAGTACAGTTACATATCGCAATATTATTTTTGCATGATATATCGATGTTTGACTTTGGTGTTTTTCATCCTATAGCTTGTTTTCTTTTTTAAATCTTTTTGAATAGTGGGCCAACATGTTTTCATCACTTATTTCTCTGACTGATCAGAACTGGTTTTCTCATGGCTCTCTTGTCTCTCTGCAGCAGCCATATAGTGAGCATTATATTTAGAACTTCAAATTGCTAAAATTAAATCGCAGTATCGAATCGTAGTACATATCATATTGGCACCGAAGTCACTTGATAATATTGTATCGTGAGGTCCCTGGCAATTCCCAGCCCTAGTTGTCAGCTAAGAAACTGTAACGTTAGCATAAAAATGTTTGGGGTTAAGATGGAATTGGCTGATGTCATTGAGATGAACAGATTCAAATGAAACTCGATTTTCAGATGAGTTTCAAATGAAAATAACAATTACATTTATGCATTTTGGAGTAGATTTTCCTTTTTCTTTTTTTGTCAGCTGAAGTAACCTTCTCAGTCGTTCAACAAAAATAATCCCGGACCGCCCTAGGAAGCCCCCCCCCCCCCCCAATGACTGCTGTGAACCACTGCTGCTGAAATCAATCCTTGGGGAAACACTGCTCAGGGAGTGAGAATTATTGAGGATTTAGGGGCTAATTTGACCCTTAAGATGGACACTTCATGCAAAATAATAGAGGTGTCCCTAATCATGTCACTTGCATTTGTTTGCGTCCCATTTCAAGGCTTGGCACGTGACAATGTAATACCTCCCAAATGAAGTATTTTACTGTTACTGAAGTTTATATCTTGTAAAACGACAAGGGGAATTTATATGTATTTATTAATGCTTGATTATTATTTAAATGTAAAACATGAATTGCATCATTTAAGTCATGAGTGTGTCCGGAAGTTGATGGGTTTATTGGATTTCTCACCACTCTGAAAGTCACCCTCGCGTGTTAACAAAGGGCCCTCTGAGCGAGTTGGTTGGGGCGAGGGGCTGGTTTGATATTCAGTCTCTACTCTTATTTCTCATCTTCTCCTCTCTCGTCATCCTCCGGTGTTCTAGTGTTATCCTTCTCTCTTTTCATCTTCCTCCCACAGTGTTGCTCTTCCCCCCTCACAACGCTGCTCTCCTATTGGCCAGTGCTCGTGCAAGCGCTGAACCAATGGCAGGCATCGGTTCTGCTTCTCAAAGTGCTGCTTGGACATTCGTCCTTTGTGTATTGTCAGTTTTCATAGAGAAGTGTGTTTCTGCACTGTGATAGAGTATAATAGAGTGAAGTGGAGTAGAATGAAGGGACATGTAGTTTAATATCACGATCTAGTCAGTAAATTTCTTAATCAGCTGAGCTTCTCAGAGCCCCCCCCCCCACCCAACAGGCTGTCTGTTTCAATGTCTTAGCGAACTAACATCATTCATTACTGTTCATGTGTGCACGCGTCTGACTGCGTACGTGTGTGTGTTGACCGTGCGTTGTGTGTTCCAGCTGTTCCTCTGCATGATGTAAAGCGCATGGCGTGGAACAGCTCCGATCAAGGCTCCAACCCCGAGTCGGGGCACGCTCAATCTGCTTCCCCTGCTGCTCTGCTAGGGAGCAACACTGTCCCTGTCACAGTCAATACCACCACACAGCACAGTAAGAATACACACCAAGGGAGAGACACAGTTACATGCGCTCATACAAGGAAGATACTGTATGCACACCACATAGAACAGACACACAAACCCATGACAGAGTTGGAGCACCCACTAGTATGGAGTTGTCCATTGTTAGCTGTCAGAGAGAGAAAAGGGAGAGAGTGGAATACATAGAAAGAGTGAGGGAAGACCGTACAGCTATAGTGGAGGGTGAGTAGTGAAGTTGTTCCTATTTAGCTAAATCGCTGAACTTCCATCTCTCTTCTCCCATTTTTGTTCTCTTTCCCCCCCCCCCCCTTTCTCCCCCTCTCTCTCCCTCTAGCTCGTAAGCAGGAGATCATCAAGATAACTGAACAGCTGATTGAAGCTGTGAACAATGGAGACTTTGAGGCCTACACGTGAGTACAGCTATGTTGTTTCACACGTCTGACTACTGAATTACTAGCGTTAGTCTCTTTCTCTCTCTCTCGCTCGCTCTTCTCCTCCCCCATCAGGAGGATCTGTGATCCAGGTCTGACCTCCTTTGAGCCTGAAGCTCTGGGGAACCTGGTGGAGGGCATGGACTTCCACAAGTTCTACTTTGAAAACCGTGAGTCTCTCTCTCTCTTTTGTTCTGTCACACACAGTGCATTTGGAAAGTTTTCAGACCCTTTGACTTCTTCCTCATTCTGTTACATTACAGCCTTATTCTAAAACGGATTAAATCATTTTTTCCCCTCATCAATCTACGCACAATACCTCATAATGAAAAAGTCGAAAACAGGTTTTTAGAAAAAAATATTTAAACGGATGCCTTATTTACATGAGTATTCAGACCCTTTGCTATTAGACTCGAAATTGAGCTCAGGTGCATTATGTTTTCATTGATCATCCTGGTATGTTTCTACAACTTGGTTGGGGTCCACCTGTGGTCAATTAATTTCACATGATTTGGAAAGGCACACACCTGTCTCTATAAGGTCCCACAGTTGACAGTGCATGTCAGAGCAAAAACCAAGCCATGAGGTCGAAATAATTGTCAGTAGAGCTCTGAGACAGGATTGGGTCGGGGTACAGATCTAGGGAAGGGTAAAAACTATTTCTGCAGTATTAAAGGTCCCAAGAACACAGTGGCCTCCATTCTTAAAAGGAAGCAGTTTGGAACCACCAAGACTCTTCCTAGAGCTGGCTGCCCAGCCAAACTGAGCAATCTGGGGAGTAGGACCTTGGTCAGGGAGCTGACCAAGAACCTGATGGTCACTCTGACAGAGATTGAGAATTCCTCTGTGAAGATAGGAGAACCTTCCAGAAGGACAACCATCTCTACAGCACTCCTCAGTAAAATGCACATGATGGCCTTCTTGGAGATGCCCAAAGGCAAAGGACTCTGACCATGAGAAAAAATATTCTCTGGTCTGATGAAACCAACATTGAACTATTTGGCCTGAATGCTAAGCTTGTCTGGAGGAAACCTGGCACCATCCCTACAGTGAAGTGTGGTGGCAGCATCATGCTGTGGGGATGTTTCTCAGCAGCAGGGACTGGGAGACGAGTCGGGATCGAGTTAAAGATGAACGGAGCAAAGTACAGAGATCCTTGATGAAAACCTGCTCCAGAGCGCTCAGGACCTGACTGGGGCGTAGGTTCACCTTCAAACAGGACAACGACCCTAAGCACACAGCCAAGACAACGCTGGAGTGGCTTCGGGACAAGTCTCTGAATTTCCTTGAGTGGCCCAGCCAAAGCCCGGACTTAAACCCCATCATACATCTCCGGAGAGACCAGAAAATAGCTGTATAGCGACGCCTCATCCAACCTGACAGCTTGAGAGGATCTGCAGAGAAGAATGTCAGAAACTTCCCAAATACAGGTGTCCCAAGCTTGTAGCGTCATACCCAAGAAGACTCTAGGCTGTAATCACTGCCGAAGGTGCTTCAAAGTACTTATTTAAATATTATATTTCAGCAAAACATTTACACAAACCTTGTTTTGCTTTGTCGTTATGGGGCATTGTGTGTGGATTGAGGGGTAAGAAATGATTTAATCAATTTTAGAATAAGGCTGTAACCTGACAAAATGTGAAAGTCAAGGGGTCTGAATAATTTCCGAATGCACTGTACATGCAAACACACTTCCATACAACGAATGAGTTCAGCAGAAAGATCCAAACATGTTTTATCTTTGTGTTCCTACAGTGCTGAGTAAGAACAGTAAGCCGGTCCACACCACCCTGCTGAACCCCCACGTTCACCTGATTGGAGAGGAGGCTGCCTGCATCGCCTACATCCGCCTCACGCAATTCGTCGACGGTCAGGGACGCCCCCGCTCCAGCCAATCGGAGGAGACCAGGGTGTGGCATCGCCGTGACAGCAAGTGGCTCAATGTCCACTTCCACTGCTCTGGGGCTCCGGCCGCACCGCTGCAGTGAACTGGTACACACACACACACACACACACACACACACACACTTACTTACTTACACACTTACACACTTACTTTAGAACATTCAAAGGGTTAAAAGTTCTCGCTCTCTCGCTTTCTCTCAGGTGTCCAAACGCTCCAGGCTATTGGAGTGTGAGTTTTGGGGCGTGTTTTCGGCGTGTGTTTTGGGGGCATGTCCTCTTTGTGGGTTGACCAATGCCAGGAGCCCGGCCGGGCAAGACTGTACCCTCTCCACAACACCAACCAATCCAGTCTCTCCTTTGATCCGCTGGGGGCCGGCCAAGTGTGGATTCCGCCCCTGTGGGATGATGCATGCATCTGACGGCCAATAGGAGGGCTCGTCCTTTGACCTCTGACCCCTCCCACCCGGCAGCCATTTTGTCTCCCGTCCATGGCCGCCATTTTGAGAAGAGGAGCGGGGAGGAACGGGTTCATGAACTTGTGATGACAGTTATGAGAATGAGTATACAGTGTAATATATGACTAGTACAAGATAACACCCAACCCTAACAAGCATTTATATATACGATGAGAGGAGAGTGTGTGATGGTAGTAGATGACATGTTGGAAAAAAATTATCTCCGGAGCAGGAATTGCTCTCTTTCAAAGAGAATGTAAATGGAGAAATCCCAAGCAGAATTCTATATGGAAGGACAGTTGTTTCAATCAGAAATATGTAAGAACCTGATGCGAGAAACTTGATATCAAAAGGTGAAGCACCAAAGTGTAGAACTTTAGGCCTTGTACGAGTTTGTTTTTTTTGTGTTTTTTTTTTTTTTAAGAGAAGGTAGTGGTGCATTCGAGAGCACTGTTTCTGTTGTGTTTTTAGCCTTGTGTTTAT
Source organism: Oncorhynchus clarkii lewisi (assembly GCF_045791955.1). NCBI lineage: Eukaryota > Metazoa > Chordata > Actinopteri > Salmoniformes > Salmonidae > Oncorhynchus > Oncorhynchus clarkii. The sequence continues at coordinate 58,928,651 of NC_092166.1, forward strand.
GTTGCGTTTCTGTGGACTGAGTCTCATGTAGTCAATTTTAAGCGACTTGAGTTAAAAAAAAAAAAAAAGTTTTGTGAAAGTGAACCTGCAGTATGTACCTGCTGTCTGTTTTATCGTTCTGCAGTGGGAGATGGCAAAGGCATCTGCATTTTAAATGTTTTCCTTCTTCCTCTCCCCCTTGTCCTTTTTTTTGTATTTCTAAGACTCCTTTTTTTTTGTCCCTCCATTCTCTGTTTCTCACTCCCACCCCCTGGCTGTGTTTACATGGCGTGTGTGTGTGATTGTACATAGCATGTACGTGTGTCTAGGAGTCACTCAGAGTGCATGACAAAGGGGTGGAAACTTGTCTAACACACATGTCCATGTTACTGACACCATTTTGACAACCTCTGACCTCCACACACACACACACATGGATACCAACACATACACCTCCCAAATTCTTATTTCAACCTGATGTCCTGAGCTGTCAATCTCATAATATCCTGTGTAAATACACACTGTGGCGTCAGGTTTTGTAACCGATCTTCACCACTGCAGTGCCCACGGTGAAACCCTGGCACTGTTGTTCGTGTTTTCGTCCCATCATTAGTAACTGTCTCTCCCTCTGTTTGAGCAGTCTGTTTATCTGTGTGAATGTGTGTCTCTGAGTGTGTGTGTGTTTATATATGTGTGTGTCTCTGTTTGTTGGTTTGGGTTTTCTTGACAGTAAAAAAAAAATGTTACTCTGCTTTTTGGAAAGTTCTGCATTCTATACATGCGCACACACTAAAGTTAGGCCAACTATTAAACTGATCAGACTAGCTGGTTCGAATATAACAGGGATGGAAGGGACTGAATTCAGATCAGTTGTTGAAAATATAAATCTGTTACACACACACACACACAGGAGGAAATGGAGGGTAAACGAGGAGACAACTGAATTTTTATTGATTACCAGTAAATACATTTTATTTCACTCAGACAGTGGGATTTTAGTCCTTATATTGCCCATTCAGGTGGAGAGAAGTGTTCAGAGATCAGAGAAGTATTTATGGAGTTAAACCAGAGAGCAATGTATGCATGTTTCAGTTTAAGCATCTCCACCGTGCACCTACCTGAACTAGGACGGAGGATAAGGGTATATATTAACTATCATATTTGCATATTTTGAAATGAAGAAAAATGAAAAACTCTGCCTCCGTCCAGCATATTAAATAGGTGACAGATAATAAAAGAAAAAAAAATACTATTTAATTACAAAAAGGATTGAGGAGCCTTGGCTTGTTATGAAGCTCATTGTCAGTACTCTCCCTGCGTTGTGATGTTAACCTGTCGGGCTGCGCTTTCTTTCCCCAGCAGTCGTTGGATGCTGGAGTTTTTTTGCATGATCATGATGTACGGTAAATTAAAACCATGAATTGAGGACGATCAAATGTTTGTCTAATTGTTAGTAGGTCCTTTATCATAGCTTTGTTATTCTTCAAAACTTGGATCTTGAAAGTATTTAATAAAAATACTATTTCAGCACAGTTTTGTCTCGGTGTCTCTTTTAACGTAAAACTAGGGGCTAGATGATATCAGGCCTGCGCTAGCCGCCACCCACACAGCGGATATTTTGGACATGTCGGAGGTGGATCTGCGTTAGAGCTGTAAAATCCACAAGCGCCTCCTAGCATTGGTTTTTCGCGGAAACTGCCATTGGATTCAACGAAACCACCCAATTTCATAATCCGACAAAATCCAATGCAGTGGCCTTAATTTGTGCAGCTGCATTACAAATTCAAAAACGGAATTGTATGATGTTCTGTTGTCTACACCTCGATTAGACTGATAGGCTATACATCCAAATGTACATGAAAGCATGCAGAAGTCTCCAATTTCTATCTCTGTTTTGAACTTCTAACTGTAGGGATAATAAGGGAGTGGTTTGTGGCGTGAGCAGCCACTCGCCTATTTGTCAGCTCATACCGCAGTTATACTTCCAAAACATTCACTATGTGGATGTCTGCTAACGATTTTTAAGGCTTGATCTGATTAAATCAAGGCCTAGGTGTTCCAATGTCCTGCGAACCCTAAGAATGCATGCCCAGTAGATTGCCTCAAAGTAGTGTGCTAGGGAGGGCGTAGTGTCTGCTGGTTTTTCCTTTCAATTAAGACAGAGACAATAATTAGTGACCGTCATTCATCAATCAAGTACAAGGGAAGAGCGAAACCCAGCAGACACTCGGCCTTCTGTGGAATGAGTTTGACATGTGCCCTAAAGCTATTGATAGTGTGTCTGTCTGGCCTTTTAAGTCTTATTTTAAAGCGTTCCTGTCCTGTTCTCATTGAGGTGACTCTAGCCCATGCCTATTTAGGGCAGTATTGGAACCTTATTTAAGGCAGACTGTATACTCCTGTGTGTAACCTTATTTAAGGCGGACTGTGTATTCCTGTGTGTCTGAGATGTAGGACAAGTCTCTTGGCCCCTGTCTTTCTCTGTGATTAATGAGGACACTGCTGCAGGTCAGCTTCCAACACACACACACACCACCACCATCAAATACACACGTTCATGAACACATACGCGTATACTAGTACTGACACACAGGTTTACCAACCAACCTACCATCACCTTTCCAGCATGCTATTTATCTCTCTGGCCATCTGCCTCTATCGCTCTTGTTCTCTACCTTTTCTGTCTTCTCAAAGGTCACAGACATGTAGACATAGCCGGCGCTCATTCTCAAGTCTTTCCTCAATTCCTCATGCCTCTCATCTCGTCGTCTTCCCGCCTCCTCCAAATGTCAGAGGGAAAAGAGAAGGTCCGAGGGTCCTCCTCCACCAATCTTGACACTTAGCTTGAATACTCTCCTTGTTCACTGACTAGATCGTGATATTAAAGTACATGTCCCTTCATTCCACTCCCTGCTCTACTTTACTCTTATTATATTCTATCACAGTGCAGAAACACACCGTCTCTCTATGAAAACTGACAATGCACAAAGGATGAATGTCTAAGCTGCACTTGAATGTCCAAGCAGAAGAGGAAAGACTATTGCGAATTACCCCTGGTCTCCAAAGGGAACTTCAATAGTCATATTGTCATTGTTCAATCTGACCTGGTGCCCTGGGCTAAGATACAGCTCTCAAGGTCAGCCACTGAAGAACAGTACTATCTGAGGCCAAAAGGGGGCGTTAGCGCTTCATATACTTAGAAGAACAGGGAACAGATTCGTGTCAATAAATGCAGAAAACCTGCCCTTTCTGTCAGATGAATGGTGTATGATTCGGTGGAATTAGATAACATATTTAGAGAGAGAACTCGATACCAGTCACTCATTCCTTCTTAGAGCTTAGTCAAGTATGTATTCTGTTTAACCTTCACATTAGATTAAACAGTATACCATGAACGTTAGACATCTTGATATACATTGAGAATACAAAACATTAGGAACACCTTCCTAATATTGAGTTGCGCTCCCCTTTGACCTCAGAGCAGCCTCAATTCGCCGGGCATGGACTCTACAAGGTGTCGAAGGCAGTCCCCAGGGATGCTGGCCCATGTTAAATCTAATGCTTCCCACAGCTGTGTCAAGTTGGCTGGATGTCCTTTGGGTGGTGGACCATTCTTGATGCACATGGGAAACTGTTGAGTGTGAAAAACCCAACAGCGTTGCAGTTCTGGACACTCAAACTGGTGTGCCTGGCACCTACAACCATACCCGGTTCAAAGGCATTTCAATATTTTGTATGGCCCATTGTCTCAATTGTCTCAAGGCTTAAAAATGATTCTTTAACCTGTCCTCTCCATCTACTCTGTTTAAAGTGGATTTAACAAGTGACATCAATAAGGGATCATATCTTTCACCTGTATTCACCAGGTCAGTCTATGTCATGTCCTTAATGTTTTGTACTCAGTGTACATAGCTAGGCAAACAGAACATGATGTAGGATGAACATTTTCAGTTCTCCTCTCAACAAGTTTACTAGGCCATGTGACTGACGGGGGAGACGACCAATGAGTTTTCATCATCAGTTAACCCAATTTCAAATAATGGATAGAGTTTCTCAGTGAAGGTGTAGCCAATGAAAGAGTAGATATGAGACCTGGCCTCCACATTATAGATGGAGATCTGACCCTCCTCATAATCCACAAACAGCCCCACCTTCTGGGGCTTCGCCAAGAAGAAAGTGACACGGGAAGAGCTGAAGGCCTCATACTCATCCCTCAGTCCCACATTCCAGTATCCATTCTTAGTGCTCTGTGTATTCATCTTCCTGTCAATGGACTCTCTGGCCACCCCTAACCTCCACCAAGTATTCCTCTCCACCTGCACCTCATAGTAGCATCTCCCCGAGAAGCCCTCCTTTCCCAGGGCAGAGCGATTCCAAACAAACCTCTCTGGGTTGTCAGGGAGATTATTTATTCTGCTCCAGTTCTCACTTGATTCTTGTCCTTAGATGGGATGATCCAAGTATTTGCTGTATCAGGGTCCAGAGTCTCCCCAAGCTCAAGAAATGCTCTCCTCGCCTTCCCCTCCAGCTCAGACACAGAGCTCCTCAAAACTCTCCGCACATTCACCACACACAGCTCACTGTGATTACTGATCTCAGACCAGCCCTTGGTGTTTGGAAGGGTACACTGGGATGGGGAACTTTGGTGAAGGTGGTCCTTAGTGTGTGAGAGCTGCTTCTCTTCAGTGAATCTAGCCTGGCATTTCTCAATAGAGTGCATCCGATCGGTGAAGACCTGCTTGCTATCTGTCCTCTCTCTCTCTCTCTGCATCTCTCTTGCTGAGCACTATTGAATGTCCTGATTCATCTGGAGACGCTCCTGAATCATCTGGATTCACTCATGGATCATCTGCTGTACTTGTGCCCCCGTCTTCCCCAGTTCAGCTTTCCTCTCGCCAAACCTCCTCTAGAAGGACAGTGTGGTGAGTCTTGTGGTCTGTCTCAGAGCAGAACTCTTCATGCTTGCGACTCTCTGATGAGGCTGCAGGTGCATTTCACAGAAAGAGATCAGACACTCCAGGTAGGAATTCAGGGCCTTGCACCTTGTTCCAGTGCAGATGTCACAGGACACTTCTCCAGGCTTGGCAAGGCTTTGGTCCGTGCTACTGTGCTAATCTCAGCAAAGCAAGTATATACACTGAGACCAGGGCCCGGTTTCCCAAAATCATCTTAAGTTTATGTTCGTCTTCAAACCAAAGGATGGTTTTAACGACAAACTTAGTTTTAAGATGCTTTTGGGAAACAGGGCCCATGGTCTCTTGTTTGAAGGCCATTTACACAGTGGAGACTGGCACAAGTCAGTATCCACTAAAACGGGCCTTGCTGAAGTTGTGTCCACATGTGGTGACTGGCTCAGTGAACACATCCAGACAGTTGGAGCACTGGAACTGATCTTCAGACAGGAAACTGCTGGAGGACGCCATTTCTGCTGTGCAGGTTAATAATAAATGTTACATAGTCCACCTTTTTAACATGCAATATATCAGGATCCCTCAGTTGCTGAGAAACAGTCACTGGTGTAGGCTCTCCTACCATTGCGTCTTCAGCTCTACTCGCTCCTTCCACTCTTTTCACCTCCTCCACTGGAATCTCTTCCTGTCTGCATACACTTGACACGTGTCCAAATCTTTTGCATATATGACACTGAAGGGGTTTGTGCACGGAGGCTCTTACAGGCTATCTCATATAGCCCAACTCATACAGTATAGCCCAACGTGAGAAGGGAGAGACTCTTCACACAGTTGAAGTCGGAAGTTTACATACACAGGTTGGAGTCATTAAAACTGGTTTTTCAACCACTCCACAAATTTCTTGTTAACAAACTATAGTTTTGGCAAGTCAGTCTACTTTGTGCATGACACAAGTCATTTTTCCAACAATTCTTTACAGATTATTTCACTTATAATTCACTCTATCACAATTCCAGTGGGTTAGAAGTTTACATACACTAAGTTGACTGGGCCCTAAAACAGCTTGGAAAATTCCAGAAAATGATGTAATGGCTTTAGAAGCTTCTGATAGGCTAATTGACATCATTTGAGTCAATTGTACCTCTGGACGTATTTCAAGGCCTTCCCTCAAACTCAGTGGGAAAATGGGAAAATCAAAAGAAATCAGACAAGACCTCAGAAAAAAAGTTGTAAACCTCCACAAGTCTGGTTCATCCTTGGGAGCAATTTCCAAACGCCTGAAGGTACCACGTTCATCTGTACAAACAATAGTACGCAAGTATAAACACCATGGGACCACGCAGCCGTCATACCACACAGGAAGGAGAAGCGTTCTGTCTCCCAGAGATGAACGTATTTTGGTGTGAAAAGTGTAATCAATCCCAGAACAGCAGCAAAGGACCCTGTGAAGATGCTGGAGGAAACAGGTACAAAAGTATCTATATCCACAGTAAAAACGAGTCCTATATCGACAAGGAAGAAGCCACTGCTCCAAATCCGCCATAAAAAAGACTACGGTTTGTAACTGCACATGGGGACACAGATTGTACTTTTTGGAGAAATGTCCTCTGGTCTGATGAAACAAAAATATAACTGTTTGGCCATAATGACCATTGTTATGTTTGGAGGAAAAAGGGGGAGGCTTGCAAGCCGAAGAACACCATCCCAAACATGATGCACAGGGGTGGCAGCATCATGTTGTGGGGCTGCTTTGCTGCAGAAGGGACTGGTGGACTTCACAAAATAGATGGCTTCATGAGGTAGGAAAATTATGTGGATATATTGAAGCAACATCTCAAGACATTAGTCAGGAAGTTAAAGCTTGGTTGCAAATGGGTCTTCCAAACGGACAACGACCCAAAGCATACTTCCAAAGTGGTGGCAAAATGGCTTAAGACAACAAAAGGTATTGGAGTGGCCATCACAAAGCCCTGACCTCAATCATATAGACATTTTGTGGGCAGAACTGAAAAAGCGTGTGCGAGCAAGGAGGCCTACAAACCTGACTCAGTTACACCAGCTCTGTCAGGCAGAATGGGCCAAAATTCACCCAACTTATTGTGGGAAGCTTGTGGAAAGCTACCCAAAACGTTTGACCCAAGTTAAACAATTTAATGACAATGCTACCAAATACTAATTGAGTGTATGTAAACTTCTGATCCACTGGGAATGATAAAATAAAAGCTGAAATAAATCACTCTCTACTATTATTCTGACATTTCACATTCTTAAAATAAAGTGGTGATCCTAACTGACCTAAAACAGGGAATTCTTACTAGGATTAAATGTCGGGAATTGTGAAAAACTGAGTTTAAATATATTTGGCGAAGGTGTATGTAAACTTCCGACTTCATCTGTACATGGATAGAGTGAATAAATTCATTTTATCTACCATACGGGTCAGTCAGCATGCGCCAACCACTCCACCTACTTCCTTAGGTGTTACATCTTCACACTTTATAGGCCGGCCCAGAGAGAACCGCCTTTATAGGCGCTCTGCTTTGAAGAGCCATACACAAAACATTCCACTCATATATCTTCTTGAGGCCTAATGTATGATTCTTCTGCTCCGCAGACACACATGAAATCCAAATGAGCCCACTTCTTGTGACCCTCACTGACGCCACGTCACCCAACGCATCGATGACATTTAACTAGACATCAAAAGGATCTCCCAGGTTACATTGGTCCAAACCCATCACTCCGACTAAAAACGAGTCTAGGGGATTCCTGTTTTCCACCACAACTTTACTCCTCGTTTCCTTTCGTTTTCGCCCCTGTAACCCACTCATTCACACTTTTAGCTAATCGGTGTCACTCAACTCCAGCTCTTAAAGGGACAGTCCCCCCCCGTCCCCCCCCGTCCCAGGTGTTACTATGAGGTAAGGACCACTACAGCCACATACAGCTCAACACAGGACCTACCCATCAAGCAGCTGTTTTATTAAAGAAAAGTCCACATCGAGACCAACACAGGACCTGCTCTCTTTTAATAGTCCACCGTGTTTCAGTACATTTCTACTGAGTCAGACTCTTCACAGCGTTAAACAGAGACATGAATCCTCTGGCCGGGATTCAATCAAACCCGCAAAAGCATTGTTTACGCAGTGCCTGCGTTTACAAACTACTGCTGCCTATGTGCGCACAGACACTGTGTACAGTATGCAATGCGGGTTTGGTGGAATATGTCCAGCTATGGAAATACTGTATTTACATTGACTTAATATGATTCTCTGGACAGTGTTTTATTCAAGCATCAGGGAGGAGTCTCATGAAACGATTATATAGTGTATACCACATCATGTTACTGGATAGGTAGGCGTCTGTAGAGGATTCAAAAAAGAGGCATAGGAGCATTTCCTGTTTGAGAGAAACAATTAGTTATAGAATACAATACGCTACACAACACCAGGGCACAGCACACGAATGAGGAAGTCCATCCAGTAAAAAACAAGAACAGAAAACAATCATGGTCATATACTGTCTGGGGTTGGGAGCCATTGTCCCTAACCACTGCTCCTGGGTCATATATTTTTGTATCCTCCCCAATGGCTAAGCTTTGGAGTTGGCTAATCTGATCCTAGATCGGTGGTTAGGGACAACTTCTCCCTCAAGCGTACGATAAATTATGGCTCTGAATATACGACAACATAGCCGTCTACTGGTTAGATCACACACATTCGCTCAGAGAACAGAGACAGGAACATTCAACTACAGGAAGTCTAACTGTTTGGCCATCGGAATAAGACAATAATTAATGCAACACACAAACAATCAGAACTATTTACAGACAATGTTAACAACTAGAACAGTTCAGGGAGATCAGTAGAAAATAATGAATATGATCCATCTATCCCTTGGCTCTATGGCTTTGACAGGAGAGAGAAGAACATAGTACATTAGGAGTAGAACAGAGTAGAGTACAGTAGCATACAATTGTATTGTCCTTTTTTGTGATGTTGCAGTGCGGTTGAGAGGCACAGGGTATGCCACAGTGTAGAATCCCTGGAGCAATTTGATCTAACAGTAAAGTGTCTTCCTCAAGGGCACAGCGGCAGATGCAATCTGGGAACTGGAACCATTAAGCTCAGGTCACTGGCCCACACTTCAAGGCTTAACTGCTGTCCCCCAAAGAGTCCGGCTTTAAGCCCCCAAGAATGTCCAGTTTATTTGAAAGGAGAGAAGAAGAGTTGTCCAGTTCACATTCGAAAGAAGAGAAAGTCCAGTCCATTTCCCAGGTAAATGAAATAGCATCTTCAGAAATACAACCGTGGTATTAGATGGTCCAGAACAGCTTTTGAAGAACAGCATTTTTTTTACCACTGGTTAAGGAATAACCAATCAGTCTGGATGGACTTTACATTTAAATAGGGCATCATAAGACCAATCATAAAAAAGCCAAACCCACTGTCAGAGAAAAGACATGTTGTCTAAACATGATCAATATAGGATCCCACCTCCCCTCCACACACACACATATGGCACCCATACGCGCACACACCCCACAGCTAGCGTAACCCCCCCCCCCCACAGCTAGCATAACTAACACACCCCCACAGCTAGTGTAACACACACACCCCCACAGCTAGTATATCACACACACCCACACCACAGCTAGCGTAACAAACACACCCCACAGTTAACATAACACACAAACACACACCACAGCCAGCGTAACACACACACCCCACAACTAACGTAACACACACACCCACACCACAGCTAGTGTAACAAACACACCCCACAGCTAGCTAAAAAACACACACACCACAGCTTGTGTAACACACACACCCCACAACTAGCTTAACACACACACCCCACAGCTAGTGTAACACACACACACACACACACACACACACACACACACACACACACACACACACACACACCCCACAGCTAACATAACACACACACACCCCACAGCTAACATAACACACACACATCCACCCCACAGCTAGCGTAACACACACACCCCACAGCTAGCGTGACACACACACACAACCCACAGCTAGCGTAACACACACACAACCCACAGCTAGCTTAACCTACACACCACACAGCTAGTGTAACACACACACTCCACAACTAGCGTAACACACACACAACCCACAGCTAGGGTAACACACACACAACCCACAGCTAGCATAACACACACACACCCCACAGCTAGCGTAACACACACACAACCCAGAGCTAGCGTAACATACACACCCCACAGCCAGCTTAACATACACACCCCACAGCTAGCAAAACACACACACACCACAGCTAGCATAACACACACATAAACACACACACCTCACAGCTAGCATATCACACACACACCCCCACCTAGCTTAACACAGTCACACAAACATACACCCCACAGCTAGCATAACACAGACACACACCACAGCTAGGGTTAAACACACACCCCGAAACCAAGCGTAACACACACAAACCACAGCTAGCATAACACACACACCACAGCTAGCGTTAAACACACACCCCACAGCTGGCGTAACACACACAAACCACAGCTAGCATAACACACACACCACAGCTAGCGTTAAACACAAAAACCACAGCTAGCGTAACACACACACACCCCACAGCTAGCGTAACACACACAACCCACAGCTAGCGTAACACACACACCCCACAGCTAGCGTAACACACACAACTCACAGCTAGCATAACACACACACACAGCTAGTGTAACACACACACCCCACAGCTAGCGTAACACATACACAACCCACAGCTAGCATAACACACGCAACCCACAGCTAGCGTAACACACACACCCCACAGCTAGCGTAACACACACACAACCCACAGCTAGCGTAACACACACACCCCACAGCTAGCGTAACACACACACAACCCACAGCTAGCGTAACACATGCACCCCACAGCTAGCGTAACACACACACAACCCACAGCTAGCGTAACACACACACACCAAACAGCTAGCGTAACACACACAAACCACAGCTAGTGTAACATACACCCCACAGCTAGTGTAACACACTCCACAGCTAGCGTAACACACACACAACCCACAGCTAGCGTAACACACGCACCCCACAGCTAGCGTAACACACACACAACCCACAGCTAGCGTAACACACACACAACCCACAGCTAGCGTAATATACACACCCCACAGCTAGCGTAACACACACACCCCACAGCTAGCGTAACACAGACACAACCCACAGCTAGCGTAACACACACACCCCACAGCTAGCGTAACACACACACACACACCACAGCTAGCGTTACACACACAACCCACAGCTAGCGTAACACACACACCCCACAGCTAGTGTTACACACACACCCCACAGCTAGCGTAACACACACACACACCAAACAGCTAGCGTAACACACACAACCCACAGCTAGCTTAACACACACACAACCCACAGCTAGCGTAACACACACACCCCACAGCTAGCGTAACACACGCACCCCACAGCTAGCGTAACACACACACAACCCACATCTAGCGTTACACACACAACCCACAGCTAGCGCTACACACACACCCCACAGCTAGCGTAACACACACACCAAACAGCTAGCGTAACACACACACACCCCACAGCTAGTGTAACACACACACATCACAGCTAGTGTTACACATACACACCCCACAGCTAGCGTAACACACACACCACAGCTAAGTTATGATAATAATCAGACAGAGTTGATATGAATATTAGAGGTTTACAACGTCTGGGTCAGGAGGCAGAAGGAGAGGAGGATCTCTGATCTCTGATGTCTTTTCCTCTTTCTCCCCCTCCTCTTCCTACTTTATCATCCATTCTTCCTCCTCTTCCTCGGAAAGTCACATGGCACGGCCGGTGAGCCAATGGCGTGTCATCGATCAGACCAGGGCGTGTGTGTGAGTGACAGCTTCGCGGGTATCGTGAGTGTGTGTATGTGCATGCTGATTGTGTGTGTGTTTGAGCTCATTGGGAGTGTTGCTTTGCAGATTGTGAGTGTGAGTGTGTTTATGCTCATTGTGATCGTGTGTATGGATATTGTTATGCTGTGTGTGTATGAATTGATCATCAGTGTGTGTACTCTGCTCTTGGGAGTGTGTGTGTTGCAGCTCGTCATAAACGTATGCGAGTATGCTCCGCTCCTCCGTGTGTGTGAGCTCCTCGTGCTCCTGACTGTGTGTGTTCTGCTCCCGCTGTGTGACCTCCTCGATCCAGCGTCGGAACCGGCCGACCCGTGTGTAGAGGGCCGGGGTTGAGGGGTCACTGCAACCGTAACCCCCGGAGACAATCCCGGTCAACACCCATCGCCCCTCATCTCCCTGGCACACCAGCCCGCCACCCCAGTTGCCTTGGCAACCGTTGTTCTTGTGGAGACGGCGTGTGTCAGGGGGGCTGCCGGCACATAGCGTGCCGTGGGAAGAGTAACCATCCCCATAACGCTTCTTACACTGCCATGACGACAGGAGGGGTACCCAGGACTGTAGCACAGCATCTGTGAAGGGACAAGGGGAGTGGTTGGAGGAAGAGTAAGAGATTGTGAGTGAATGGGGAGACTGGATGTACAGTAGGAAGGAAAGAGAGAGAAAAAAGTTGGCAATGCTAAACCACAAATCAATGTCCTCCGAGGATGTAGTTGAGAGATCAGAGTTGAGGGAGTGGAAGGTGAGGCGTACCTGGGCCGTCCCAGCCTGCGGTAACCGCAGCGATGCAGGAGGAGGGGGTCTTGCCACCCGCAGTTTCCGGGGTGGGGAGGCAGGCAGCATTGGTGTGGGGGTCAAAAGTCAAACAGTGACCCTTGGGGCTGGGCACCCTCAGCAGGGCCAGGTCATGACCCCCAGGGCCCTGATCTGACCTGAACTTCCTGTGGACCACCACTTTCTCCAGGGTCAGAGTTCGGTCAGAACCCCCCACGCGCACAACGTAGTGGGACGGGTCAATACCAAACCTAGAGGATGGAGTGAGAGAGATGGAGTGTGAGAGAGAGCGAGAGACAAAGGAGAGATAGGGGGAGTAAGGATTTTGAAAAGGGGGACAGATAATTGGATGGGGAGAAATGTAGGCAGAGAAAGAAGACGTGAGCAACAAAAACTAATGAGCAAACAAATGTCCGGAAAAGAGTGGAGAAAAGACAAAGGAGAAGTGCTCTCACCTGGTGAAGCAGTGAGCGGAGGCGAGGGCCCAGCAGGGAGTGATCAGAGTTCCGCTGCAAATAGGATGGCCATCTTTCCCCTCAGAACCCAACCACACTGACACCTGCCACGGCCACGACGTGCTAGAGAAGAGGGGGAGATGTGTATATGTGTTCTCATGTATGATATACTGTACTGCACATCTGAACAGTAGGTAAAGCTTCTCTTACCCGAGTATATTCTCTCCTCCTCCTCCCACTCCACTCTTCCTCTTGTTCCCTTCCTCCACAACCTTCCTCACTCCACAGGTGCGCTCACTTGGCCTGACTTGGCCCTCTGTTGCCTGGGGGGCGGGGTCACAGCTCACCGCTGCATCCTCTCTCTGTCTGCAGCCCTCAGGGCTCCGGCCCAGAGATGGACACTCCCCCAGGAAGTCCTCCTTCCCCCTACACCTCACCTGGTCCAGGTGGACGGGACCCTTTCCCCGACCGAAACCACCCACCACTACCGCATGACCACTGAGGGAGAGGGGGACGAGAAAGGGTGGGAGTGTGAGGATGATAGACTGAGATAATTTATAAGAAACATTGAAAATGCTGGATAGACTGAATACACAATTACTTCAACACACATAAAGTTGAAGTCAGAAGTTTACATACACTTATGTTGGAGTCATTAAAACTTGTTTTTCAACAACTCCACAAATTACTTGTTAACAAACTATAGTTTTGGCAAGTCGGTTAGGACATCTACTTTGTGCATGACACAAGTAATTTTCCCAACAATAGTTTACAGACAGATTATTTCACGTATAATTCACTGTATCACAATTCCAGTGGGTCAGAAGTTTACATACACTAAGTTGACTGTGCCTTTAAACAGCTTGGAAAATTCTAGAAAATTATGTCATGGCTTTAGAAGCTTCTGATAGGCTAATTGACATCATTTGAGTCAATTGGAGGTGTACCTGTGGATGTATTTCAAGGCCTACCTTCAAACTCAGGGCCTCTTTGCTTGACATCATGGGAAAATCAAAAGAAATCAGCCAAGAACTCAGAAAAAAATGTGTAGACCTCCACAAGTCTAGTTCATCCTTGGGAGCAATTTCAAACGCCTGAAGGTACCACATTCATCTGTACAAACAATAGTACGCAAGTATAAACACCACGGGACCACGCAGCCATCATACCGTTCAGGAAGGAGACACGTTCTGTCTCCTAGAGATGAACATACGTACTGTGGTGCGAAAAGTGCAAATCAATCCCAGAACAACAGCAAAGGACCTTGTGAAGATGCTGGAGGAAACAGGTACAAAAGTATCTATATCCATAGTAAAACGAGTCCTATATCGACATAACCTGAAAGGCAGCTCAGCAAGGAAGAAGCCATTGCTCCAAAACCACCATTAAAAAAAGCCAGACTACGGTTTGCAACTGTACATGGGGACAAAGATTGTACTTTTTGGCGAAATATCCTCTGGTCTGATGAAACAAAAATAGAACTGTTTGGCCATAATGACCATCGTTATGTTTGTAGGAAAAAAAGCACAGAGGTGGCAGCATCATGTTGTGGGGGTGCTTTGCTGCAGGAGGGATTGGTGCACTTCACAAAATAGATGGCATCATGAGGCTGTAAAATGTTGTGGATATATTGAAGCAACATCTCAAGACATCAGTCAGGAAGTTAAAGCTTGGTCCCAAATGGGTCTTCCAAATGGACAACGACCCCAAGCATACTTCCAAAGTTGTGGCAAAAGGGCTTAAGGACAACAAAATCAAGGTATTGGAGTTGCCATCACAAAGCCCTGACCTCAATCCTATAGAAAATGTGTGGGCAGAACTGAAAAAGTGTGTGCGAGCAAGGAGGCCTACAAACATGATTCAGTTACACAAGCTCTGTCAGGAGGCAGGGCCAGAATTCATCCAACTTATTGTGGGAAGCTTGTGGAAGGCTACCCGAAATGTTTTACCCAAGTTAAACCATTTAAAGGCAATAATACTAAATACTAATTGAGTGTATGTAAACTTCTGACCCACTGGGAATGTGATTAAATAAATTAAAACTGAAATAAATCACTCTCTCTACTATTATTCTGACATTTCACATTCTTAAAATAAAGTGGTGATCCTAACTGACCTAATACAGGGAATTTTTACTAGAATTAAATGTCAGGAATAGTGAAAAACTGAGTTTAAATGTATTTGACTAAGGTGTATGTAAACTTCCGACTTCAACTGTAGGTCTGTGCACACTAAAGCACACAAACACACACACTCACCTGTGGCCCAGCTGTCTGCAGACCACGGCGGCATTCAGGTTGCTCCAGCCTGAGTCACAGATACTTCCCCAGTCTCCATGGAGATACACCTCCACACGACCTTCCTTATGGCTACCACCCCCTACCAGACGCACCAGGGGACCTGCAACACACAGACATGATACAAATCACATATTTCTTTGTAGTCACTGGGCCCCAGAAAAAAAGGGCTGGATGGAAGTTTGGCCATATTGTCAGGCTCACCTGTGGCAGGTGCAACAGCCGGGACCTCATTGGTCTCTTCTTCTTTAGCGCCGGCTCTGCAACGGACGCCCACGTCCTCTCCATGGGAACAGTCGCTACGGCCCCATATGCCATGGTGACAGTCCAGCAGGGATGACTCCGTCCCCTCACAACGAACGTCGTCCAATAGGATGAGCCCGGAACCCTCGCCAAACGTTCTGTCAGCCATGACGTCAGCATGGCCCCTAGAGGTGGACCACGAAATTACTTCAACTTCAAGGTACAACTTGGTAGTTGTTGATTACCATAAAGCTCTGACATTTATGATGTTGTCATATCACTGAGTCTACCTTTAAAACATGAACAGAGTGGAGACTCCCTAGTTACAGGAATCAACAACAATGAAATTCAACACGGGCACTATTGTCTCTTCCAAGTGTGGCCATGTCTGCAAAGGAAAGTACACACCCACACACCTGTATCCGAGCTGTCGACAGACCACCTGTGCGTGTTGTTGAGTCCAGTGGTCGTCGCACACCGAACCCCAGTCCCCAGAGTGGAACACCTCCACACGACCCTCCCATGGACTGTCTCCTCCTACCAACCGGACCACACCGTCTGGAACACACACACACAGTCATTTGTGTGCATGTTATATCTGTTTTCAGGATATGTGTGTGTGTGTGTGTGTGTGTGTGTGTGTGTGTGTGTGTGTGTGTGTGTGTGTGTGTGTGTGTGTGTGTGTGTGTGTGTGTGTGTGTACCTGTGTAGGGGCTGCAGGACACCCCTGCATCTTCCATATGGTCACAGTTGTGTTGTTCCCAGTCTCCATGAAGACACTGGTCCAAGAAGAGTTCATTTCCTGTACACCTTACGGCGTCCAATTGAATGGGACCTGAGCCCTGTCCGAAGTGGGCCCATGACCAGGCCTTCGCCACACCCCTAAACACATGTGTACATCAATGTGTCAAAACCACAATAATGACTCTTCCTCTAGCTGAGTATAAATGCTACTACAGATTCCCTCTGTCTCCTCTCTCTCTCTCTCTTGTGCGCACGTAAACACACACACACACACACACACATATATTCACCCGAAGCCCAGCTGTCGACAGACCACCTCTGCATCTCTGTCGTCCCATTGGTCATCGCAGACGGAGCCCCACCTACCGCCATGGAACACCTCAACACGCCCCTCAAAGTCTTCCTCTCCTCCAACCAATCGTAGAGGAGGACCACTGCCTAGGGGAGGAAACAATAACCCAATATGGATGCTAAGTAGGGTCAAGACGTAACAATATGCACTTTTTTCCCTTCTCTCTAGCTCCCGATGCTTTCTACTGACCTTCTGGTGGAGCACACACCACTCCTGCCTCGTTTCCATGGCTACAATCCCCGGTAACAAATGTCCTGCTCCGGCATTGGCTGATGGAGCTCTCATCACCACGGCAACCCAGCCGCTCATAGTGGAAGAGACCGGAGCCCGAGCCAAACCGGGAGTTCTGCAACGCTGTGCCAATCTCACTGAGGACAAACACTAACAATCTTACTGATCTTCATCTTACAGATGAAATGGAAATGCTGCGATACTACAATGCCGATCTTGATGAGGAGGCGCTCAAACATACACACTCTTACCACACATATCCCTCTTACCCCAGTCCCAGCTGTCTGCAGATCACACTGGCATCTCTGTCTGTCCAATGAGAGTCACACACTGCCCCCCACTGGCCATTCAGGTACACCTCCACACGTCCACTTCCTGACGATGTCCCGCCCACCAGCCGAGCTGCACCTAGGAGAGGGAGAGATGGACAGGTACATCAGCAAATCAACAATCTGGAAGAAAGACACATGACAGGAATCTCATCAAATCCAAATATTATGTCCAAATTATTTGCTATTTGTCATATATAGTGCATTCGGAAAGTTTCAAAACCCCTTCAGCTTTTTCACATTTTGTTACATTACAGCCTTATTCTAAATTTGATTAAATTGTTTTTTCCCTCATCAATTTACACACAATACCCCATAATGACAAAGCAAAAATATGTTTTTATAAACATTTACTAATTTATTAAAAATAAAAAACTGAAATATCACATGTACATAATTCAGACCCTTTACTCAGTACTTTGTTGAAGCACCTTTGGCAGCGATTACAACCGTGAGTCTTCTTGAGGGAGTTTCTCCCATTCTTCTCTGCAGATCCTCTCAAGCTCTGTCAGGTTGGATGGGGAGCGTCACTGCACAACTATTTTCAGGTCTCTCCAGAGATCGGGTTTGAACTTAGGCTGGGCCACTAAAGGACATTCAGACACTTGTCCAGAAGCCACTCCAGTGTTGTCTTGACTGTGTGCTTAGGGTCGTTGTCCCGTTGGAAGGTGAACATTCGCCCCAGTCTGAGGTCCTAAGCCTTCTGGAGCAGAATTTAATTTAGGATCTCTCTGTACTTTGCTCCATTCATCTTTGCCTCAAACCTGAATAGTCTCCCAGTCCCTGCCGCTGATAACATGATGCTGCCACCACCATGCTTCACCGTAGGGATGGTATAGGCCAGGTGATGAGCGGTGCCTGGTTTCCTCCAGACATGACGCTTGGCATTCAGGCCAAAGAGTTCAATCTTGGTTTCACCAGACCAGAGAATCTTGTTTCTCATGGTGTGTGAGTTCTTTCGGTGACTTTTGGCAAACTCCAAGCGGGTTGTCATGTGCCTTTTACTGAGGAGTGGCTTCGATCTGGCCACTCTACCATAAAGGCCTGATTGGTGGCGTGCTGCAGAGATGCTTGTCCTTCTGGATGGTTCTCCCATCTCCACAGAGGAACTCTGGAGCTCTGTCAGAGTGACCATCAGGTTCAAATCAAATCACATTTTATTGGTCACATACACGCGACTAGCAGATGTTATTGCGAGTGTAGCGAAATGCTTGTGCTTCTAGCTCCGACAGTGCAGTAATATCTAACAAATTACACAACATATACCCAATACACACAAATCTAAGTTGGAATGAATTAAGACTATATACTTATGGATGATCGATCTCAGAGTGGACTAAGAAATCAAATCAAATCAAATTTTATTTGTCACATACACATGGTTAGCAGATGTTAATGCGAGTGTAGCGAAATGCTTGTGCTTCTAGTTCCGACAATACAGTAATAACCAACAAGTAATCTAGCTAACAATTCCAAAACTACTACCTTATAGACACAAGTGTAAGGGGATAAAGAATATGTACATAAAGATATATGAATGAGTGATGGTACAGAGCGGCATAGGCAAGATACAGTAGATGGTATTGAGTGCAGTATATACATATGAGATGAGTATGTAAACAAAGTGGCATAGTTAAAGTGGCTAGTGATACATGTATTACATAAAGATGCAGTAGATGATATAGAGTACAGTATATACATATACATATGAGATGAATAATGTAGGGTATGTAAACATTATATTAGGTAGCATTGTTTAAAGTGGCTAGTGATATATTTTACATCATTTCCTATCAATTCCCATTATTAAAGTGGCTGGAGTTGAGTCAGTGTGTTGGCAGCAGCCACTTAATGTTAGTGGTGGCTGTTTAACGGTCTGATGGCCTTGAGATAGAAGCTGTTTTTCAGTCTCTCGGTCCCAGCTTTGATGCACCTGTACTGACCTCGCCTTCTGGATGATAGCGGGTTGATAGCGGGGTGAACAGGCAGTGGCTCGGGTGGTTGTTGTCCTTGATGATCTTTATGGCCTTCGGGTGGTGTAGGTGTCCTGGAGGGCAGGTAGTTTGCCCCCGGTGATGCGTTGTGCAGACCTCACTACCCTCTGGAGAGCCTTACGGTTGTGGGCGGAGCAGTTGCCGTACCAGGCGGTGATACAGCCCGACAGGATGCTCTCAATTGTGCATCTGTAGAAGTTTGTGAGTGCTTTTGGTGACAAGCCGAATTTCTTCAGCCTCCTGAGGTTGAAGAGGCGCTGCTGCGCCTTCTTCACGATGCTGTCTGTGTGGCTGGACCAATTCAGTTTGTCTGTGATGTGTACGCCGAGGAATTTAAAACTTACTTTTATTATTATTTAAAACTTCCCTCTGCTGTTTCCTGAAGTCCACAATCATCTCCTTAGTTTTGTTGACGTTGAGTGTGAGGTTATTTTCTTGACACCACACTCCGAGGGCCCTCACCTCCTCCCTGTAGGCCGTCTCGTCGTTGTTGGTAATCAAGCCTACCACTGTTGTGTCGTCCGCAAACTTGATGATTGAGTTGGAGGCGTGCGTGGCCACGCAGTCGTGGGTGAACAGGGAGTACAGGAGAGGGCTCAGAACGCACCCTTGTGGGGCCCCAGTGTTGAGGATCAGCGGGGTGGAAATGTTGTTGCCTACCCTCACCACCTGGGGGCGGCCCGTCAGGAGGGCGGCCCGTCAGGAAGTCCAGTACCCAGTTGACACGTTTAAATGTTTTCCTCACGACGGCTGCAGTGAAGGAGAGTCTGCATGTTTTAGTTGCGGGCCGTGTCAGTGGCACTGTATTGTCCTCAAAGCGGGCAAAAAAGTTATTTAGTCTGCCTGGGAGCAAGACATCCTGGTCCGTGACGGGGCTGGTTTTCTTTTTGTAATCTGTGATTGACTGTAGACCCTGCCACATACCTCTTGTGTCTGAGCCGTTGAATTGAGATTCTACTTTGTCTCTATACTGACGCTTAGCTTGTTTGATTGCCTTGCGGAGGGAATAGTTACACTGTTTGTATTCGGTCATGTTTCCGGTCACCTTGCCCTGATTAAAAGCAGTGGTTCGGGCTTTCAGTTTCACTCGAATGCTGCCATCAATCCACGGTTTCTGGTTTGGGAATGTTTTAATCGTTGCTATGGGAACGACATCTTCAACGCACGTTCTAATGAACTCGCTCACCGAATCAGCGTATTCGTCAATGTTGTTGTCTGACGCAATACGAAACATATCCCAGTCCACGTGATGGAAGCAGTCTTGGAGTGTGGAATCCGATTGGTCGGACCAGCGTTGAACAGACCTCAGTGCGGGAGCTTCTTGTTTTAGTTTCTGTCTGTAGGCAGGGATCAACAAAATGGAGTCGTGGTCAGCTTTTCCGAAAGGAGGGCGGGGCAGGGCCTTATATGTGTCGCGGAAGTTAGAATAGCAGTGATCCAAGGTTTTTCCAGCCCTGGTTGCGCAGTCGATATGCTGATAAAATTTAGGGAGTCTTGTTTTCAGATTAGCCTTGTTAAAATCCCCAGCTACAATGAATGCAGCCTCCGGATAAATGGATTCCAGTTTGCAAAGAGTCAAATAAAGTTTGTTCAGAGCCATCGATGTGTCTGCTTGGGGGGGAATATATACGGCTGTGATTATAATCGAAGAGAATTCCGTTGGTAGATAATGCGGTCGACATTTGATTGTGAGGAATTCTAAATCAGGTGAACAGAAGGACTTGAGTACCTGTATGTTGTTATGATCACACCACGTCACGTTAACCATGAAGCATACGCCCCCGCCCCTCTTCTTACCAGAAAGATGTTTGTTTCTGTCTGCGCGATGCGTGTAGAAACCATCTGGCTGCACCGACTCCGATAGCGTCTCTCCAGTGAGCCATGTTTCCGTGAAGCAAAGAACGTTACAGTCTCTGATGTCCCTCTGGAATGCTACCCTTGCTCGGATTTCATCAACCTTGTTGTCAAGAGACTAGACATTGGCGAGAAGAATGCTAGGGAGTGGTGCACGATGTGCCCGTCTCCGGAGTCTGACCAGAAGACCGCTCCGTTTCCCCCTTTTACGAAGTAGTTTTTTTGGGTCGACGGCTGAGATCCATTCCGTTGTCCTGGGTGAAAGGCAGAACACAGGATCCGCTTCGCGAAAGTCATATTCTTGGTCGTACTGATGGTGAGTTGACGCTGCTCTTATATTCAGTAGTTCTTCTCGACTGTATGTAATGAAACCTAAGATGACCTGGGGTACCAATGTAAGAAATAACACGTAAAAAAAACAAAAAACTGCATAGTTTCCTAGGAACGCGAAGCGAGGCGGCCATCTCTGTCGGCGCCGGAACCCAAGATACCTACACCACCCGATGTCACAGGAAGGCCATAAAGATCATCAAGGACAACAACTACCCGAGCCACTGCCTGTTCACCCCGCTATCATCCAGAAGGCGAGGTCAGTACAGGTGCATCAAAGCAGGGACTGAGAGACTGAAAAACAGCTTCTATCTCAAGGACATCAGACTGTTAAACATCCACCACTAACATTGAGTGGCTGCTGCCAACATACTGACTCAACTCCAGCCACATTAACAATGTAAAAATTGACGAAAAAAAATGATTCACTAACCACTTTAAACAATGCCACTTCATATAATGTTTACATACATTACTCATCTCATATGTATATACTGTACTCGATACCATCTACTGCATCTTGCCTATGCCGTTCTGTACCATCACTCATTCATATATTTTTATGTACATATTCTTCATTCCTTTACACTTGTGTGTATAAGGTAGTAGTTGTGGAATTGTTAGGTTAGATTACTCGTAGGTTATTACTGCATTGTCGGAACTAGAAGCACAAGCATTTCGCTACACTGGCATTAACATCTGCTAACCATGTGTATGTGACAAATAAAATTAGATTTGATACATAGAATAGTATATAATACAGTATATACATATGAGATGAGTAATGCAATATATGTAAACATTAAGTGACTAAGATACCACAGAATAGTATAGAATACAGTGTATACATTTGAGATGAGTAATGCCAGATATATAAACATCTCCCTGACCAAGGCCATTCTCCCCCGGTTGATCAGTTTGGCCGGGCGGCCAGCTCTAAGAAGAGTCTTGGTGGTTCCAAACTTCTTCCATTTAAGAATGATGGAGGCCACTGTGTTCTTGGGGACCTTCATTGCTGCAGAAATGTTTTGGTACCCTAACCCAGATCCATGCCTTGACATAATCCTGTTTTAGTTTTTATGTGGTATTGTGTGTAAAATTATGAGGAAAAATGTATTTTATTCAATTTTAGAATAAGGCTCTAACGTAACAAAACGTGGAACAAGTGAAGGGGTCTGAATACTTTCCGAATGCACAATATATATATACACTGAGTGTACAAAACATCAAAAACACCTGCACTTTCCATGACATGGACTGCACAGGTGAATCCAGGTGAAAGCTATCATCCCTTATTGATGTCACATTAAATCCACTTCAATCCATGTAGATGAAGGGGAGGAGACAGGTTAAACAATTTAGGTTAGACAATTAAGACATGGATTGTGTATGTGTGCCATTCAGAGGGTGAATGGGCAAGACAAAATGTTTAAATCCCTTTGAACAGGGTCGTAGTAGGTGCCAGACACACTGGTTTGAGTGTGTCAAGAACTGCAACGCTGCTGAGTTTTTCATGCTCAACAGTTTCCTGTGTGTATTAAGAATGGTGCATCACCCAAAGGACACCCAGCCAAGTGTGGGAAGCATTGGAGTCAATATGGGCCAGCATCCCTGTGGAACGCTTTTGACACCTTGTAGAGTCCATGCCCTGATGAATTGAGACTGTTCTGAGAGCAAAAGGGGGGGGGGGTGCCTCAATATTAGGAAGGTGTTCTTAATGTTTTGTATATATATATATACACAGTACCAGACATACGTTTGGACACACCTACTCATTCCAGGGTTTTTCTTTATTCTTATTATTTTCTACATTGACGGACAATAATGAAGACATCAAAACTGTGCAAAGCTGTCATCAAGGCAAAGGGTGGAGACTTTGAAGAATCTCAAATATAAAATATATTTTGATTTGTTTAACACTTTTTTGGTTACTACATGATTCCATATGTGTAATTTCATAGTTTTGACAATGTAGACAATAGTAAAAATAAAGAAAAACCCTGGAATGAGTGGGTGTGTCCAAACTTTTGACTGGTACTGTGTATACACACAAACTACTGCATGTATTTAATATGCCTATTTCACATATGTGCTGTCGACCTACCCTGGTGGCAGTCGCAGTAAGACCAGCCGATGGCCCCAGAGGTCTGTCTGAAGAAGCACCAGGGGTTGGACTCTCTGTCAGGGTTACGGCAGTAGCTGTGCTCCCCAAGGCCTCGGCCAGGGTACTGCAGCACGTAGTCTGGAAACTCTGTCCACCGCAGGCAGAGAGCGCCAGAGTCCGTCTGAGACACAGAGCCGTTATAGTAACCCAGCTCTGTAAAACCCTCCGAACAGGAGAGAGGGGCTGAATAGAGAGTGAGAGTGAGAGAGAGAGAGAGAGAGCGAGAAAGAGAGAGAGAGAGAGAGAATGGAAGAGAGAGAGAGAGGATAATGTTAGTAACCCAGCTTTGAAAAACCCTTGGAACAGGAGCAAGGAGCTTGGAGGAGAGATAGAGAAAGACAGTTGTGGAAGGTGAGAAAAGGGACAATGTTACAGTAGAGCTGTAAACCCTTCATAGCAGGGCAGTGGACCTGGAGAGAGAGGCAGAGAAGAGGAGCTGAAGAGAGAGAGGGAGATGGAGAGTCCTGATTCAAAATGGAAAATCGCCTTGCTTCTCCTATATTCATGTACAGAGTTACAAGACGTATTAATATCCACTTTCCGATGACACAGCAGGGGACCTCTGTAATACGGTTACTCAACTGATCCATGTTAAAATCCCTTCACCTCCCACTCCCATTCTTACTCAAAAAGAAGGAGGACACACAGCAGAGGGTCCTTAAGGAGGGTACAGTCTGTAGTCTGAGGGTCCCTAAGGAGTGTACACTCTGTACTGTAGAGGGGGAATTAGTGGAAGAGGCATAAACAACAAAGGCTAAATAAAACTGCTGCTGACACGAAAATTATGCTACCCCAACCCCCCCACCCACACACACACAACAACAATAATCTCCCAGGCAGTAATTAGAGCAGTATTAGTAGAGAGAGAGAGAGAGAGAGAGAGAGAGAGAGAGAGAGAGATGTATTAGACATTCCATTGAGTAGCAGGATCAAACTCTATAGTAACTAAGCAACTCACACTCTGCCAGACCCAAACAAACACAGACATACATGCACGCACCCAAACACGCACCCAAACACACACACACGAACACACACACACACACACACACACACTCACACACACACACACACACATACACACACACACACACACACACACACACACACACACACACACACACACACACACACACACACACACACACACACACACACCCTGTGATTAATAGCTAGGACAGAGAGAGGAGCTGCAATAGCCAGGACCAGTGTTATCTCTCACACACAGCTTGGCTGTCCTTGAACATCATCTAATCATGCCATGCACGCGCACACACGCACACACGCACGCACGCACACACACACACACACACACACACACACACACACACACACACACACACACACACACACACACACACACACACACACACACACACACACACACACACACACACACACACACACACACACACACACTCTCTCTCTCTCTCTCTCTCTTTCCAGAGGCTGTAGCCCTTACCCATCATACCTCATTCCAATCTGGAAGAGGAAGAGAGAAAAAAGAAGAGGGACCCACATGAAAAAATATTGTAGTGTATACTACGGTCGGAATACTATAGTATTCACTGTAGTGTTTTCTCTAGTTTACTATAGCATAAATACTGTAGTAAAAAAGAGAAATATATACTATAGTATTTACTGTAGTGTTTTTGCAAACTGTAGTATACCGTAATATTTACTGTAGTGTTTTGGTTTACTGTAATAATTACTATAGTGTTTTTGGGGATGTTACTGTAGTAATTACTAAAGTGATTTATTATATTTGACATGGAAGTTTGGGGCTTTCTCCTTGAAAAAACCTACTGGAGAAAAACTATAAGAGCACATTTTCCATAACCTGTAGGTAGAACTTCACACTTCTGTTCTTTTCTATAACCTTATGGTTATGTAGGTCTTTCACTTATGGGTGGCACAAATTGGGATTATTGGGGAGGGGAATGGGCAGGGTATATGCAAATTAAGTGATGTAGTATTTACTAGTGATGGGGAAACAAAGCTTCTTGAAGCATTAAGGCTCAGCCAATTGTGTTTGAAACTTTTCATTGCTTGAGGCTTTAAGCAACACAGTGTACACTAGCGGCACCTGCTTGTCAAAAGAATTTAGATCAGCCAAATTATTATAGATGATGTCCCACACACCGTAGCGCCTGCGCAGGGTAGCCTTTTTGTCTCCTACCAAACCAATCAGGTAGTTGTTTGACAAAAATAAGCTTTGGATGTCATTGATCACATGGTTCTGATAAAGTGATACTGTCACGACTTCTGCCAAAGTCGATGCCTCTCCTTGTTCGGGCGGTGCTCGGCAGTCGACGTCACCGGTTCTCTAGCCATCATTGATCCATTTTTCATTTTCCATTGGTTTGGTCTTGTCTTCCTACACACCTGGTTTCAATCCCATTCATAACCTGTTATGTATTTAACCCTCTTTTTCCCCTCATGTCTTTGTCGGAGATTCTTTGTTGTTCAGATTTCGTGTTTGTATTGGTGCGCGACGGGTCCTCGTACCCACTTTGTTTTATATCATTCATAGTTTTGGAGTTATGTTTTGTTTAAAGTTATTAAACAACTCCATTCCACAAGTTTGATTCTCCTGCTCCTGACTTCCCTGCCACCTATACACACGACTCTGACAGATACAGGCATCGACACATTGCTTTGAAGGAAACCACTTTTTTGACACACACATTCCTCTGCGTTCTGGTATGAAATAGTGATGGGGAAATGAAGCTTCCTGAAGCATTGAGGCTTTCCAGACAATTGTGTCGTAAACAGGTTCATTACCCAAGGCTTCAATCAAGAATTTATAGCAGCTAAATTATTATATTAGATGACGTCCCACACACGATAGAGCATGGTTTCCCAATCACGGTCCTCGGGACCACAAGGGGAGCACATTTTGTTTTTTTGCCCTACAACTACACAGCTGATTCGAATAATCAGCAAATTACAATACAAAATGATGTGAGGAAAAACATCAGAAGAGACTTTAGACAGGCTGGTAAAATATCAACTCTGTCCCTTTAAGGGCAAATATTTGCAAAGAGCAGAGCAGGGTGGAGTTAAATGATGTCACTTTGCTGAAGTGAAAGTTAAATATAGAGCTGGTATCTGCACACAGAAACAAACTTTCTCCAGCAACTCCCAAAAAGAACACTGCAGCTGACAGTCTACCTTTCATAGAGATATAAAAGGGAATAACAAACACTCGGGTGAGTAGCAAGAGGAGATGGTGAAGATGCTTAATAGGGAGATAGCAAAACCTTGTGAGTGAGAGTGGGAACTGAACTGAAGACACCAAGGTCACTATGAGAGTGATAAAAAGGACATGTACAAAGTGTACTGTCTAAATGCTGACACATTCTAGCACGTCTTTTGATGTGTTTGTTCTGTTGTGTTCCAGAAATGGCGTCCCCTAGATGTTTCCTGTCTGAAGATCAGTTCCAGTGCTCTATTTGTCTGGATATGTTCACTGAGCCCGTTTCCACTCCATGTGGACACAACTTCTGCAAGGTCTGTATCAGCAAATACTGGGATACCACTGACCTGTGCCAGTGTCCAATGTATAAGCATAAGTTCTTCACGAGACCTGAGCTTCTCGTCAATACCTTCATTTCTGAGATGGCTGCTCAGTTCAGGAGGTCAGTTCAAGTGGAAGCTCCCGGCAGCCCAAACCAAAGTCTTACAGAGTCTGGAGAAGTGGCCTGTGATGTCTGCACTGGGACGAAGCTCAAGGCCCTGAAGTCCTGCCTGGAGTGTCTGACCTCTTTCTGTGAAATTCACCTGCAGCCTCATCAGAGAGTTACAGGCATGAAGAGGCACAAGCTGATCGACCCTGTGGAGAACCTGGAAGACAGGTTGTGTAAGAAGCACGGCAGACTCCTGGAGCTGTTCTGTAGGACTGACCAGACATGCGTGTGTCAGTTCTGTACTGAGACAGACCACAAGACTCACCACATTGTCCCTCTAGAGGAAGAGTGTGGAGAGAGGAAGGCTCAGCTTGGGAAGACGGAGGCACAAGTGCAGCAGATGATCCAGGAGCGACTGCAGAAGGTTCAGAAGATCAAACACTTAGTACAGTTTAGGAAGAGAGACACAGAGAGAGCGATAGCGGACAGCGTGCAGATCTTCTCTAATCTGGTGCGCTCCATTGAGAGAAGCCAGGCTGAGCTCATTGAGGTGGTTGAGGAGAAGCAGAAAGTAGCAGAGATGCGGGCTGAAGGGTTCATTAAAGAGCTGGAGCAGGAAATTAATGAGCTACTGAGGAGAAGCACTGAGCTGAAGCAGCTCTCACACACTGAGGATCACCTCCACCTCCTCCAAAGCTCCCTATCCCTGAGCCCCCCCACCAACACCAAGGACTGGTCTGAGATCAGTGTTCACAGTGCACTGTGTGCAGGGATCATGAGGAGAACTTTGTCTCAGCTGGAGGAGACAGTTATCAAAGAGATGGAGAAGTTGTGTGATGCCGAGCTGATGAGGATGCAGAGGTGTGCAGTGGATGTGACTCTAGACCCTGATACAGCACATCACTGTCTCATCCTGTCTGAGGACAGGAAACAAGTGAGATATGAACAAGGACCACAGCTTCTCACTGACAACCCAAAGAGGTTTGATTATTTATTCTCTGTCCTGGGAAAGGAGGGCTTCTCCTCAGGGGGATTCTACTATGAGGTGCAGGTAAAGGGGAAGATTGAGTGGATTTTTGGAGTGGCCAAAGAGTCCATCATGAGAAAAGAACCTACAACTGAGAGCCCTGAGGGTGGACGGTGGACTGTGTATATGAGAGGTAAAAATAAGTACCAGGCCTGCAACTATACTCGTGTCCCCATTTCCCTGAGAGAGAAGCTCCAGAAGGTGGGGGTGTTTGTGGATTATGAGGATGGTCAGATCTCCTTCTACAATGTGGAGGCCAGGTCTCATATCTACTCTTTCACTGGCAACACCTTCACTGAGAAACTCTATCCGTATTTCAACCCTTGTAATAATTCTGAGGGTCCAAACTCAGCCCCATTGGTCATCTGTCCTGTCAATCACACAGACTGAATAAAATGTCGTAATTTAGCACATTTTATGTGCAATTAGTTTGTTGATATAATTTTATCATGCAATGATGAGTAAATAACATAATGTATTATAGTGTTGGCTATGTATGTGCTGTGTAAGATAATGGGGGTGTACTGTGTTGGAATATTGGGTGTACTGAATCGTTTTTTGTATTTTTGTATTGGCTTACTGCCAGACAACCTTAAAAGACTCAATAAATCCACTAAATGCCAAAACTGACCTATCATCTCTGGGGAATATCACAGCCGATAGTAGAGGCTTATATACAACTGACCTATCATCTCTGGGGAATATCACAGCCGATAGTAGAGGCTTATATAAAACTGACCTGTCATCTCTGGGGAATATCACAGCCGATAGTAGAGGCTTGTATAAAACTGACCTATCATCTCTGGGGAATATCACAGCCGATAGTAGAGGCTTATATACAACTGACCTATCATCTCTGGGGAATATCACAGCCGATAGTAGAGGCTTATATAAAACTGACCTATCATCTCTGGGGAATATCACAGCCGATAGTAGAGGCTTGTATAAAACTGACCTATCATCTCTGGGGAATATCACAGCCGATAGTAGAGGCTTATATAAAACTGACCTATCATCTCTGGGGAATATCACAGCCGATAGTAGAGGCTTATATAAAACTGACCTATCATCTCTGGGGAATATCACAGCCGATAGTAGAGGTTTATATAAAACTGACCTATCATCTCTGGGGAATATCACAGCCGATAGTAGAGGCTTATATAAAACTGACCTATCATCTCTGGGGAATATCACAGCCGATAGTAGAGGCTTATATAAAACTGACCTATCATCTCTGGGGAATATCACAGCCGATAGTAGAGGCTTATATAAAACTGACCTATCATCTCTGGGGAATATCACAGCCGATAGTAGAGGCTTATATAAAACTGACCTATCATCTCTGGGGAATATCACAGCCGATAGTAGAGGTTTATATAAAACTGACCTATCATCTCTGGGGAATATCACAGCCGATAGTAGAGGCTTATATAAAACTGACCTATCATCTCTGGGGAATATCACAGCCGATAGTAGAGGCTTATATAAAACTGACCTATCATCTCTGGGGAATATCACAGCCGATAGTAGAGGCTTATATAAAACTGACCTATCATCTCTGGGGAATATCACAGCCGATAGTAGAGGCTTATATAAAACTGACCTATCATCTCTGGGGAATATCACAGCCGATAGTAGAGGCTTATATAAAACTGACCTATCATCTCTGGGGAATATCACAGCCGATAGTAGAGGCCTGTATGAAACAAACTACTGTGCTATACTTCCTCCTACTGTACACACCGTCTCTTCCTTCTGCTCATCTCATTACACTTCCCTCTCCTTCTTTCTCTTCATCCTCCGTTCCATTGTACTCCACGAGTTAATGAGCATTTTCTGAACCTTTTTTTTGTTTTTCAGTATACTTTCAAGCAAATAACTATGGACGATTAAAGCTAATGACACACCTTCCCTACTATAGGGAAGTAGGAGCAGGGAGGAGTTACGAGATGACACTTTGCTGAAGTCAGAGTTCAGTTGAGAGCAGGAAACTGCACACGGTAACAAGCACGTTCCTGCTCGCGAAAATAGCAACACAGCTGCAGCCTGCACAGAGTCCACCTTTCATAAAGAAATAGAAGGCACAAGCAAACTCAAGTAAGTACTGATCGAGTTGGAGGGAGGGTTTACCCGAACAGGTATGGCTTATTTCTACCAGAATCGCTGTGCTTCCTGTTTTCCTCAGCTGTATTCACGTGCTACGCCCTTGGCTAAAAGCCATGATCCCTGTCGACAATATTAGAGGAATTTTATGAAGATGATTTATTGTATCCGTTTATTACATTTTCCTGGAATTACATTTCATTGACCACAGAA
Organism: Oncorhynchus clarkii lewisi; assembly: GCF_045791955.1. Classification (NCBI taxonomy): domain Eukaryota; kingdom Metazoa; phylum Chordata; class Actinopteri; order Salmoniformes; family Salmonidae; genus Oncorhynchus; species Oncorhynchus clarkii. The sequence continues at coordinate 58,959,231 of NC_092166.1, forward strand.
GTCAATTTTGTTGTACATGTCTCAGGGAAAGACATGCAAAAACAGATAGTCACAACAGTAACATTACATATCGATCAGCAACAGAGTATGACAACTATTTCGTTCACAACCACAAAACACAGTCTACAAACAGGAGAACGAACAGAACAGTTCTGACAAACATTCACTACAGTATATAGTTTATAAATCACTACTGGGTCACTTCTTTAAACCGGGAATATCTGATGGAAATGTGTAAATCTGACTGATTCATTTATCGGTATTATATTATATACTGTTGGTTAGTGTAAAGTATATTCTTTCTGAATCCATCATCTTTTTAAACTCTTCCTCGTCTGGATAAAAGGAGACTGAATTGTGGTTGTACTCCTTCCAGAACATAATTATATGGTTGCTCTTGCTCTTTGTGTTGCAGAAATGGCGTCCTCTAGCAGTTTCCTGTCTGAAGATCAGTTCCAGTGCTCCATCTGTCTGGATGTGTTCACTGAGCCAGTCTCCATTCCATGTGGACACAACTTCTGCAAGGCCTGTATTAGTGGATACTGGGATACCACTAGCCGGAGCCAGTGTCCACTGTGTAAGCATACTTTCTACAAAAGACCAGAGTTAAAGACCAACACAACACTGAGAAATGTTGCAGATCATTTCAAAAGAATGAGTGACAGAGACAGAGATTTGTCCCCTGCCGAGCCCGGAGAAGTGGCCTGTGATCTCTGCACTGGGAGAAAGCTTAAAGCCCTGAAGTCCTGCCTGGAGTGTCTGACCTCTTACTGTGAGATTCACTTGCAGCCTCATCAGAGAGTTGCAGGCCTGAAAAGACACAAGCTGATCGACCCTGTGGAGAACCTGGAAGACAGGTTGTGTAAGAAGCACGACAGACTCCTGGAGCTGTTCTGTAGGACTGACCAAACGTGTGTGTGTCAGTTCTGCACTGAGACAGACCACAAGACTCACCACACTGTGCCTCTAGAGGAAGAGTTTGAAAAGAAGAAGGCTCAACTGCGGAACTCCATAGCCCAAATGCGGCAGATGATCCATGACCGCTGGCAGAAGGTTAGGGAGATCAATGACTCTGTAGAGCTCAGCAAGACAGTTGCAGAGAGAGAGAAAGCAGACATTGTGAAGGTCTTCAATGCTCTGGTGCGTTCCATTGAAAGAAGCCAGGCTGAGCTCATTGTGGAGATTGAGGAGAAGCAGAAAGCCGAAGACAGGCGGGCTAAAGGGCTGATTAACGAGCTGGAGCAAGAAATTACCGAGCTTAAGAGAAGACGCACCGAGCTGGAGCAGCTCTCACACACCGAGGACCACCTCCACCTCCTCCAGAGTTCCCCATCCCTGTGCACCCCCACATTCACCAAGGACTGGTCTGAGATCAGTGTTCACTACTACCTACATGTGAAGAATGTGAGGAGAGTTGTGTCTCAACTAGAGGAGACACTTCATAATGAGATCGAGAAGTTGCCTGACATCAAGCTGAAGAGGATGCAGCAGTACACAGTGGATGTGACTCTGGACCCTGATACAGCATTTCCATACCTCAACGTGTCTGAGGACGGAAAACAAGTGACACTGGGAGACGTACTAAAGAAACTTCCTAACAACCCTGAGAGGTTTGATTATAATCCCTCTATCCTGGGAAAGAATGAATTCTCCTCTGGGAGATTCTACTATGAGGTGCAGGTAGAGGGGAAGACTTGGTGGAGGTTAGGGGTGGCTAGAAAGTCCACCAACAGGAAGGGCTGGCTTCCACTGACCCCTGAGAATGGATTCTGGACTCTGGGTCTGAAGAGTGGGTACCACCGGCATTGGTATTGTGCAAACATGTACGATAACCTCTTCTACCTGCCCTTCTTCTCCGGCAAGCCCCCGACACCCCAAAAAGTGGGGGTGTTTGTGGATTATGAGGAGGGTCTAGTCTCCTTTTATGATGTAAAGGCCAGATCTCACATCCACTCTTTCACTAGCTGCAACTTCACCGAGAAGCTCTATACATACTTCAACTCGGGTGGTAATGCTGGTGGTAAAAACACTGCCTCATTGGTCATCTCTACTGTCAATCACACAGAATAAATAGTGATCCAATAAGGTCACAGCGCTTATAGTGTCATATGTATTCATAATGCTGTCAGTCAGAGATGTGACCGTATAACCTAATGATGATTTGGTCATTTGTCAGACTGTGTTATTCAATTAGGCACTTGAAAGAAAACTAAAAATGTAAAATGTGTTGATGGCAGTAATGTCTTTGATATAATATGATGTAGTTGCATGTAATGGTGTGTTAAAGTTTAGTGGCGTGAGGTGTGTCTAAGTGTTTGTAACATACTGAAAGTACAGAGGAGTTGTAATTTACTTTCACCTTATCTTTTACATCAGATGTTTATGATGTGTTTTAACCTGATCATTTTGGTTATTTGATCATGATTCCTTTTTTCTATCAAGTGTGGTGAGACCATGTGTGAAATACATTTTAGAACAATCTTGCGTATGATTTGGAAATATGTGCTGTTTCGAAGGAAATCATGTTTTTTAGTTGCCTTCTTGTTTGATGGACCCTGCCAGATCTCAAAAGATTTGACCTAAACCCAAATTAACTCATAACATCCTAGTCACACACTGATTTCTAGGGCAACCAACACTCTGTGTTGCTACGACAACCAGACTCTCCTCCATCGCTATGGGAACCATCACCACAGGAACACTCATTCTCTCAGCTCCCATAATCCATTCCCCCGCCACAATGAGTATTTGACACGGTTCACACGTGCAGAGCTGAGCCATATGGGGGTGGGTATGTGTCTGTCCTCACACACATGCCGGCAGTGCATACAAACACGAGACACACTCATACCTACAACATCAGATACACAATAATAAAGCACACTGATGTACTGTACGCTAACAAAGCCAAGGAGGGCCTTACAGATTATCATGCTGTCTGATTGGCCAGATGTTGGGGCAGGGTTTATTTTCCTTGATGTGACAACATTCAAAGGCCTCAATTAATCAGCAGCACTGTAGAGATTTGGGCGCTTGTGTGTGTGTGCTTCTTGAGCACTTGGATTGAGGCCAGAAATTACGAATTGGCTGGTCTTGCTAGTGAGAGAGAGAGAGAACCCCACCCAGATCACAACCACCAGCCACACAGAGAGAGAGAGAGAGAGAGAGAATAGAGATGGGGGATATAGGAGGAGGGGAAAATAGGTTATAAGAACATGAGGAGTGAGAGTAGGAATGGAGAGAATATGAGTGGGGGAAGAAGGGATGGCACATTTTATAGAACACAAAGAAATAGATCAGGGAACAGGAAGAAGAGGAGAGAGGTGACTGTTAGCCTACCTGTGTTTTGCACCTCGTTTAAATAACTGTCATCAGCTACCACCTGAGAGAAGAGGAACACATCAGACATAGTTTCAGATAACACAACCTACTGTCAATGTTTCACATCATATCTGTTACAGAACAAATCAATTATATATAGACCCCCATGACCTTGCCTAAGACCCGAAGCCTGTTACAGGCTTTAGCTCAGTGGGCATGTCTTGTGGCGTGCCGATGATGCAGGTGAAATCCCTACCAGTCACATAGACAAACATTACAGACACACAAGCATACAAAACACAGAGACCTGGGTACTGAACAGTGGAGGCTGGTGTGAGGAGCTTTAGGAGTATTGTAATTGCTGTAATGGAATAAATGGAACCATATGTTCACATGTTCCATATGTTTGATGTTTTTTTTTTATACCGTTCCATTAATTCCATTCCAGCTGATACAATGAGCCCATCCTCCTATAGCTCCTTCCACCAGCCTCCTCTGGTACTGAATAACCGAGTTTAAGACAGTTTCAGATGATATCTGACAGAATGCTGTGTAGTGCAGTCTCTTAGAGTCACAGAAACCAGGTCAGAGTCGAGAGGAGAGAAGGAAATGGAGGAAATTCTCTGACTGTTTCTGCTGATACTATATACGGCAGGGTAGCCTAGTGGTTAGAGCGTTGTACTGTTGTTCTGCCCCTGAACAGGCAGTTAACCCACTGTTCCTAGGCCGTCATTGAAAATAAGAATTTGTTCTTAACTGACTTGCCTAGTTAAATAAAGGTTAAAAAAATAAATATATATAGTATCATCAGAAACAGTCAGAGAATTTCCTCCATTTCCTTCTCTCCTCTTGACTCTGACCTGGTTTATGTGACTCTAAGAGACTGCACTACACAGCATTCTGTCAGATATCATCTGAAACTGTCTAAAACTCAGTTATATATATATATATATATATATATATATATATATATATATATATATATATATATATATATGGTATTTTACACCCTTTTTCTCCCCAATTTTGTGATATCCAATTGCAATCCAATTACGATCTTGTCTCATCGCTCCCCAACGGGCTCTGGAGAAGCGAAGGTCGAGTCATGCGTCCTTCGAAACATTACCTGCCAAACCACGCTTTTTTAACACCTGCAGCTTAACCCGGAAGCCAGCTGCACCAATGTGTCGGAGGAAACACCGTTCAACTGACGACCGAAGTCAGCCTGCATGCGCCCGGCCTGCCACAAGAAGTCGCTAGAGCGCGATGAGCTAAGTAAAGCCCCCCGGGCCAAACCCTCCACTAAACCAGACAACGCTGGGCCAATTGTGCACCACCCTATAGAACACCTGGTCACGATCGAAACCGGGGCTGTAGTGACACCTCAAGCACTGCGATGCAGTGCCTTAGACTGCTGCGAAGCTCGGGAGGCCCCTGTTTCTGCTGATACTGAATAAAAGAGGACTCCTTTTTTGGGGCAATATAGAACCGTTTTCTATGGTTCTTAATAGAACCTGTATGGAGAAAGATTCTTTATAGAACCATTCTCAATAGCATAGGTTCTTTGTAAAACCATACTGGTTTTGTTGTTCTGGTTTAATAGCCATATTATATTGTTAAAATTCCATAGGTTTTATAATTGTGTTTATTAACAAGTTGCTCTGGAATGGCTGGGGGTCCCTAGTGATGTCATGTTTGATGCCAGAGCTCCGAGGCATGCGTCGAAATTGCTAAGCAGTGTACTTCAAAGCAGTGTGCCGATACCTGTATCACTTTATCAGAAACACGTGATCAATGACGTCCGAAGCTTCGTCTCACACGTGCGCTACGGGGTGTGGGACATCATCTATAACACCAGCATGTGCCACTAGTGTACACTGTGTCGCTCAAAGCCTTGCGTAATTAACCTATTTTCGACACCCATTGGCTGGAAAATCTCAATGCTTCAGGAAGCTTAATTTCCCCATCACTAAGGGTCCCCAAGGAGAGAACTAAGAACTACTGACTTAATCAACTGTTCTCAATTGTCACGAGGCCATACATGAGTCTGTCACAAGGCACCATCACCAGCCATTGTCATATATAACATGTAATATCATAACACAGCAGATTAGATCAACTGGGATGGTACTCACTCACAGTTGTAAAAAAAGAGCAGACAACAAACCATCCCCCCAAAAATTCTAATTAGCCACCGCCCCTACATTTTAATCAAATCAAACCCAATTTTATTGGTTGCATACACTTACTTAGCAGATGTTATTGCTAAATGCTTGTGTTCCTAGCTCCAACAGTGCAGTCTATATATCTAACAATTCACAACAATTCATACAATCTAAAAGTAAAACAATGGAATTAAGAAATATATAAATATTAGGATGAGCAATGTCGGAGTGGCATTAACTAGAATACAGTAGAATACATTATATACATATGAAATTAGTAAAACAGTATGTAAACATTTTTAAAGTGACCAGTGATTCCATGTCTATGTACATAGGGCAACAGTCTTTAAGGTGCAGGGTTGAGTGACCGGGTGGTAGCCGGCTAGTGACAGTGACTAAGTTCAGGGCAGGGTACTGGGTGGAGGCTGGCTAGTGATTGCTATTTAACAGTCTGATGGCCTTGAGATAGAAGCTGTTTATCAGTCTCTCGGCCCCAGCTTTGATGCACCTTGATGCACCTGACCCTGCCTTCTGGATGATAGTAGGGGGAACATGCCGTGGCACGGGTGGTTGATGCCCTTATTTATCTTTTTGGCATTCCTGTGACAACAGGTGCTGTAGGTGTCCTGGAGGGCAGGCAGTGTGCCCCCGGTGATGTGTTGGGCAGACTGCACCACCCTCTGGAGAACCCTGCGGTTACGGGCAGTGCAGTTGCCATACCAGGCGTTGATACAGCCCAACAGGATGCTCTCAATGGTGCATCTGTAAGAGTTTGTGAGGGTCTTAGGGGCCAAGCCGATTTTCTTTAGCCTCCTGAGGTTGAAGAGGCATTTTTGCGCCTTCTTTACAACACTATCTGTGTGGGTGGACGATTTCAGATTGTCCGTGATGTGTATGCCAAGGAACTTTAAGCTTTTCACCTTCTCCACTGCGGTCCCGTTGATGTGGATGGGGGCGTGCTCCCTCTGCTGTCTCCTGAAGTCCATTATCAGCTCTTTCATTTTGCTGACGTTGACATTATTTTCCTGGCACCACTCCGCCAGGGACCTCACCTCCTCGCTGTAGGCTATCTCATCATTTGGTAATCAGGCCTACTACTGTTGTGTTGTCTGCAAACTTGATGATTGAGTTGGAAAGATGCGTGGCCACGCTGTCATGGGTGAACAGGGAGTACAGGATGGGTCTGAGCACGCACCCTTGTGGGGCCCCTGTGTTGAGGATCAGCGTAGTAGAGGTGTTGTTTCCTACCTTCAGCACCTTGGGACGGCCCGTCCAGAACCCAGTTGCACAGTGCGGGGTTCAGACCCTGGGCCCCAAACTTAATGATGAGATTGGAGGGTACTACGGTGTTGAAGGCTGAACGAAGTCAATGAACAGCATTCGTACGTAGGTACTGTATTCCTCTCGTCCAGATGGCATAGGGTATAGGAACAATGGTGGTCATCGTGAAGCAAGTGGGGACAGCAGACTGGGATAGGGAGAGATTGAATATGTCAGTAAACGCTCCAGCCAGCTGGTCTGCGTATGCTCTGAGGACGCGGCTAGGGATGTCGTCTGGGTCGGTATCCTTGCAAGGGTTAATTAACAAGCTTAAAAGTCTTACTCACATCGGTCACAGAGAACGAGAGCCCACAGTCCTCGGGAGCGGGCCACTGTGTTATTTTCAAAGCAGGCGAAGAAGGTGTTTAGCTTGTTTGGAAGCAAGGTGGCGGTGTCACGGCGTAGCTAGTTTTCCCTTTGTAATCCACTTTGTCTCTGTACTGATGTTTAGCCTGTTTGATTGCCTTACGGATGGCATAACTGCAGTGTTTGTATTCAACCATATTCCCAGACACCTTGCCATGGTTAAATGTGGTCGTTTGCGCTTTCAGTTTTGCGCGAATGCTGTCATCTATCCACGTTTTTTGGTTTGGGTAGGTTTTAATAGTCACATTGGGAACAATATCCCCTATACACTTCCTGATGAACTCAGTCACTGTGTCAGTGTATACATCAATGTTATTCTCAGAGGCAACCTGGAACATATCCCATTCCGTGTAATCAGAACAAAAGCATGGATTCCGATTGGTCAGTCCAGCGTTAAATAGACCTTAGCACGGGTAATTCCTGTTTGAGTTTCTGCCTATAGGAAGGGAGGAGCAGAATGGAGTCCTGATCTGATTTGCCAAAGGGAGGGCGGGGGAGGGCCTTGTAGCAATCACGGAAGGGAGAGTAACAATTTTCAAGAGTTTTGAAGCGCAATGTGTGGATAGAACTTTGGCAGCGTTTTCCTCAAAAATGCTTCATTAAAGTCCCCAGCTAAAACAAATGCGGCCTCAAGATATGTTGTTTCCAGTTTGTAGAAGGTCCAGTGTAATTATCTATCATTATAAGAGGAAATAACCATTTTTTGAACAGCAAATAACCATTGAAGGGCTCAAAGGGTTCTTATGATCAGTATGGTTCCACCCCTATTACTAGCCTGTTCAACATCTCTTTCGTGTGATCTGAGATTCCCAAAGATTGGAAAGCAGCTGCGGTTATCCCCCTCTTTAAAGGGGGGGAACACTCTTGACACAAACTGCTACAGACCTATATCTATCCTACCTTGCCTTTCTAAGGACTTCGAAAGCCAAGTTAAAAAAAAGATCACCGACCATTTCGAATCCCACCGTACCTTCTCCGCTATGCAATCCGGTTTCCGAGCTGGTCATGGGTGCACCTCAGCCACGCTCAAGGTACAAAACGATATATTAACCAACATCGATAAGAAACAATACTGTGCAGACATATTCATTGACATGGCCAAGGCTTTAGACTCTGCCAATCACCACATCCTCATCGGCAGACTAAATAGCCTTGGTTTCTCAAATGATTGCCTCGCCTGGTTCACCAACTACTTATCTGACAGAGTTCAGTGTGTCAAATCTGAGTGACTGTTGTCCGGGCCTCTGGCAGTCTCTATGGGGGTTCCACAGGGTTCAATTATTGGGCAGACTCGCTTCTCTGTATATATCAATGATGTCGCTCTTGCTGCTGGTGAGTCTCTGATCCACCTCTACGCAGACGACACCATTCTGTATACATCTGGCCCTTCTTTGGACACTGTGTTAACAACCCTCCAGACGAGCTTCAATGCCATACAACTCTCCTTCCGTGGCCTCCAACTGCTCTTAAATACAAATAAACTAAATGCATGCTCTTCAACCGATAACTGCCTGCACCTGCCCGCCCGTCCAGCATCACTACTCTGGATGTTTCTGACTTAGAATATGTGGACAACTACAAAAACCTAGGTGTCTGGTTAGGCTGTAAACTCTCCTTCCAGACTCACGTCAAACATCTCCAATCCAAAGTTAAATCTAGAATTGGCTTCCTATTTTGCAACAAAGCATCCTTCACTCATGCTGCCAAACATATCCTCGTAAAACTGACCATCTTACCGATCCTCGACTTTGGCGATGTCATTTACAAAAGAGCCTCCAACACCCTACTCAACAAATTGGATGCAGTATATCACGGTGCCATCCGTTTTGTCACCAAAGCTCCATATACTACCCACCACTGCGACCTGTACGCTCTCGTCGGCTGGCCCTCGCTTCATACTCGTCGCCAAACCCACTGGCTCCAGGTCATCTACAAGACCCTGCTAGGTAAAGTCGCCTTATCTCTGCTCGCTGGTCACCATAGCTGCACCCACCAGTAGCACGCGTTCCAGCATTTATATCTCACTTGTCACCCCCAAAGCCAATTCCTCCTTTGGCCGCCTCTACTTTCAGTTCTCTGCTGCCAATGACTGGAACGAACTACAAAAATATCTGAAACTGGAAACACTAACAACTACCTCTTCCTCTACTGTATTTATTTATTTATTTTGCTCCTTTGCACCCCAGTATTTCTACTTTGCACACTCATCTACTGTCAAATCTACCATTCCAGTGTTTTAATTGCTATATTGTATTTACTTCGCCACCATGGCCTATTTATTGCCTTTACTTCCCTTATCTCACCTCATTTGCTCACATTGTATATAGACTTATTTTTCTACTGTATTATTGACTGTATGTTTGTTTTACTCCATGTGTAACTCGGTGTTGTTATATGTGTTGAACTGCTTTGCTTTATCTTGGCCAGGTCGCAGTTGTAAACAAGAACTTGTTCTCAACTTGCCTACCTGGTTAAATAAAGGTGAAATTAAATAAATAAATAAAAATAGAACCATCACCCTTCCCTTGAGGAACCCACGTGTTGTAGTGTGTAGGCTTGGTTAAAGATGGAGATTATTTCATGACAGTCAACAACAAGAGTCACTGTGTTCCCTTTCAAAGTACAACAGTGCTAGATTGTTGAGATGTGCAGTCAGCATGCAAGATCTGATGGATGTTTTGATCTGGTTTGTAGTTTAGAAGAGTCTCTCAACACTACATGAAGTCATAAGAAGGGCAATGATGGCCCTTAGTAGTCTATGGATGTTAGGGAAAATGTCAGGGCTGCAGCTGTCCAAAACCTCAATAAGGGATGGGAATTCCTTTTCGGTGCAGTTTCTGAATGAACAGGGTAAATTCAGCATCCATAACAGAGTTATGATAGTGATCACATGGGGCCTGAAGTGATTATTTCAGTGCAAAAGTCCTAGACCCTGGCAGACAGGCCGCTGCCGCCAGATATGGGCAGCATTTTTGTTCCATGCATTTTAAATGTATATTTAAACTACTTCTGAGTATTTTGTCATTTGTATAACGCTGGGATGAACTACACTGTTTTGTAATGAGAAACTTTCGAGAACTGTAATATGTATTGTCAAAATGTTTTTGTTTTTTAAATTCTATACAAAAAAAACTATTTTTACAGCGGTTCACAATTTTGTGGCCCCCTTTCACCTTGCATTGGTATCAGAAGTGTAATGGTACTACGGTGTGATGAGAGCAGCTGATAAATGAACTAAATATACAGTGCATTCCAAAATAATTCAGACTCCTTGACTTTTTAAAAACATTTTGTTACGTTACAGCCTTATTCTAAAATGGATTAAATGATTTTTTCCCCTCATCAATATACACACAACACCACATAATGACAAGGTAATTCTTTTTGGGGGAAAAACAACAACAAAAAACACGGAAATACCTTATTTATATACAGTTGTAGTCGGAAGTTTACATACACCTTAGCCAAATACATTTAAACTCAGTTTTTCCCAATTCCTGACATTTAATTCTAGTAAAAATTCCCTGTCTTAGGTCAGTTAGGATCACCACTTTATTTGAAGAATGTGAAATGTCTAAATAATAGTAGAGAGAATGATTTATTTCAGCCTTTATTTCTTTCATCACACTCCTAGTGGTTCAGAAGTGTACATACACTCAATTAGTATTTGGTAGCATTGCCATTAAATTGTTTAACTTGGGTCAAACGTTTCGAGTAGCCTTCCACAAACTTCCCACAATAAATTGGTTGAATTTTGGCCAATTCCTCCTGACAGAGCTGGAGTAACTGAGTCAGGTTTGTAGGCCTCCCTGCTCGCACACGCTTTTTCAGTTCAGCCCACATATTTTCTATAGGATTGAAGTCAGGGCTTTGTGATGGCCTCTCCAATATCTTGACTTTGTTGTCCTTAAGCCCTTTTGCCACAACTTTGCAAGTATGCTTGGGGTCATTGTCCATTTGGAAGACCCATTTGCGACCAAGCTTTAACTTCCTGACTGAGATTCCTCTTGAGATGTTGCTTCAATATATCCACATAATTTCCCTACCTCATGATGCCATCTATTTTGTGAAGTGCACCAGTCCCTCCTGCAGCAAAGCACCCCCACAACATGATACTGCCACCCCCGTGCTTCACAGTTGGGATGGTGTTCTTCGGCTTGCAAGCCCCCCCTTTTTCCTCCAAACATAACGACGGTCATTATGGCCAAACAATTATATTTTTGTTTCAAAAAGTACGTGCAGTTGCAAACCGTAGTCTGGCATTTTTTATGGCGGTTTTGGAGCAGTGACTTCTTCCTTGCTGAGCAGCCTTTCAGGTTAAGTCTATTTAGGACTTGTTTTACTGTGGATATACAGTGCCTTGCGAAAGTATTCGGCCCCCTTGAACTTTGTGACCTTTTGCCACATTTCAGGCTTCAAACATAAAGATATAAAACTGTATTTTTTTGTGACGAATCAACAACAAGTGGGACACAATCATGAAGTGGAACGACATTTATTGGATATTTCAAACTTTTTTAACAAATCAAAAAGTGAAAAATTGGGCGTGCAAAATTATTCAGCCCCTTTACTTTCAGTGCAGCAAACTCGCTCCAGAAGTTCAGTGAGGATCTCTGAATGATCCAATGTTGACCTAAATGACTAATGATGATAAATACAATCCACCTGTGTGTAATCAAGTCTCCGTATAAATGCACCTGCACTGTGATAGTCTCAGAGGTCCATCAAAAGCGCAGAGAGCATCATAAAGAACAAAGAACACACCAGGCAGGTCCGAGATACTGTTGTGAAGAAGTTTAAAGCCGGATTTGGATACAAAAAGATTTCCCAAGCTTTAAACATCCCAAGGAGCACTGTGCAAGCGATAATATTGAAATGGAAGGAGTATCAGACCACTGCAAATCTACCAAGACCTGGCCGTCCCTCTAAACTTTCAGCTCATACAAGGAGAAGACTGATCAGAGATGCAGCCCAGAGGCCTATGATCACTCTGGATGAACTGCAGAGATCTACAGCTGAGGTGGGAGACTCTGTCCATAGGACAACAATCAGTCGTATATTGCACAAATCTGGCCTTTATGGAAGAGTGGCAAGAAGAAAGCCATTTCTTAAAGATATCCATAAAAAGTGTTGTTTAAAGTTTGCCACAAGCCACCTGGGAGACACACCAAACATGTGGAAGAAGGTGCTCTGGTCAGAAGAAACCAAAATTGAACTTTTTGGCAACAATGCAAGACGTTATGTTTGGCGTAAAAGCAACACAGCTCATCACCCTGAACACACCATCCCCACTGTCAAACATGGTGGTGGCAGCATCATGGTTTGGGCCTGCTTTTCTTCAGCAGGGACAGGGAAGATGGTTAAAATTGATGGGAAGATGGATGGAGCCAAATACAGGACCATTCTGGAAGAAAACCTGATGGAGTCTGCAAAAGACCTGAGACTGGGACGGAGATTTGTCTTCCAACAAGACAATGATACAAAACATAAAGCAAAATCTACAATGGAATGGTTCAAAAATAAACATATCCAGGTGTTAGAATGGCCAAGTCAAAGTCCAGACCTGAATCCAATCGAGAATCTGTGGAAAGAACTGAAAACTGCTGTTCACAAATGCTCTCCATCCAACCTCACTGAGCTCGAGCTGTTTTGCAAGGAGGAATGGGAAAACATTTCAGTCTCTCGATGTGCAAAACTGATAGAGACATACCCCAAGCGACTTACAGCTGTAATCGCAGCAAAAGGTGGCGCTACAAAGTATTAACTTAAGGGGGCTGAATAATTTTGCACGTCCAATTTTTCAGTTTTTGATTTGTTAAAAAAGTTTGAAATATCCAATAAATGTCGTTCCACTTCATGATTGTGTCCCACTTGTTGTTGATTCTTCACAAAAAAATACAGTTTTATATCTTTATGTTTGAAGCCTGAAATGTGGCAAAAGGTCGCAAAGTTCAAGGGGGCCGAATACTTTCGCAAGGCACTGTAGATACTTTTGTACCTGTTTCCTCCAGCATCTTCACAAGGTTCTATGCTGTTCACTGCACTTTTCACAACAATGACATTCATCTGTAGGAGACAGAACGCGTCTCCTTTCTGAGCAGTATGATGGCTGCGTGGTCCCATGGTGTTTATTCTTGCGTACTATTGTTTGTACATATGAATGTGGTACCTTCAGGTGTTTGGAAATTGCTCTCAAGGATGAACCAGACTTGTGGAGGTCTACAATTATTTTCTGAGGTCTTGGCTGATTTCTTTTGATTTTCTGATGATGTCAAGCAAAGAGGCACTGAGTTTGAAGATAGGCCTTGAAATACATCTACAGGTACATTTCCAATTGACTCGAATTATGTCAATTAGCCTATCAGAAGCTTCCAAAGCCATGACATCATTTTCTGGAATATTCCAAGCTGTTTAAAGGCACAGTCAACTTAGTGTATGTAAACTTCTGACCCACTGGAATTGTGATACAGTGAATTATAAATGAAATAATCTGTCTGTAAACAATTGTTGGAAAAATTACTTGTGTCATGCACAAAGTAGATGTCCTAACCGACTTGCCAAAACAATATTTTGTTAACAAGACATTTGTGGAGTGGTTGAAAAGCGAGTTTTAATGACTCCAACCTAAGTGTATGTAAACTTCCGACTTTGCTCTGAGAATTGAAATTGAGCTCTGGTACATCCTGTTTTCATTGATAATCCTTGAGCTGTTTCTACAACTTGATTGGAGTCCACCTGTGGTAAATTCAATTGATTGGACATGATTTAGAAAGGCACACATCTGTCTATATAGGTTCCCACAGTTGACAGTGCATTTCAGAGCAAAAACCAAGCCATGAGGTTGAAGGAATTGTCCGTAGAGCTCTGAGACATGATTGTGTCGGGGCACAGATCTGGGGAAGGGTACCAAAAAAGGTCTGTAGTCTTGAAGGTCCACAAGAACACATTCGCCTCCATCATTCTTAAATGGAAGAATTTTGGAACCACCAAGACTCTTCCTAGAGCTGGCCATCCGGGCAAACTGAGCAATCGTGGGAGAAGGACCTTGGTCAGGGAGGTGAGCAAGAACCCAAAGGTCACTCTGATACAGCTCCAGAGTTCCTCTGTGGAGATTTGAGAACATTCCAGAAGAACAACCATCTTCGAAGCACTCCACCAATCAGGCCTTTATGTAAGCCACTCCTCAGTAAAAGGCACATGACAGACTACTTGGAGTTTGCCAAAAGGAACTTGAAGGACTCACAAATCATGAGAAACAAGATTCTCCGCAGTAGACGTCACGAAGAATGCGCCAATATTGCTAGCACCTTTAGCTAGCGTGGCCTTCTTGTGCATTTCTGTGGATGCATGCGGAGTTTGGTCATTCTCCCCTCCATGGCCAAATGAGAATTCCTGACGGCATAAAGTACAGAAAGCTTTCTTCGAGTCACCACTGACAGCCTTAACCATGGCTTTTTTGCTTCCCGTTGTTTGTTGTAGATGCAGTCTTTTCTTTTTTGCTTCCCGTTGTTTGTTGTAGATGCAGTCTTTTCTTTTTTGCTTCCCGTTGTTTGTTGTAGATGCAGTCTTTTCTTTTTTGCCGGTTTATCCATATTTCCTTGATGTGCCAAACCAACCGAACAACATCAGAAATAACTTTGCAGGAATTGGCACGTTTACGCTATACTGTGATTGGATGAATATATGGGACAAGGGAGATCAGGTATGGGACAAACCAATTTAGCCCAATATAAGGGACATCCCGGCTAATACGGGACAGTTGGCAACCCAATGGGCAAGGCCCTTCCATTGCTTTGCCTCTGACACACACAGATTTACATTGAGCATTTAGTTATTTCGCACAGTTTCCCCAAAGTCTGTCCTGGGTGCTTTGGCATTGCTCTGGTTAATCATACTATACAGTGAACAGGAGTTTCTGATGAAAATCTAACATGCTGATATCTCCACTCATATCAATGTCACGGTTATCATACTGATAGAGAAGCATTCAGATGTTACCGCACCACAGTCTTGATCTGTTCCAATATCCACACTAGCACACCACTTTGAATGAATCAGTATATCGAGCATGCATTCTAAACTGTAAAATTGTGTTGGTATTGGAACATATTGGTAGCCTTCAATCTGCACGGCACAGGTGACTGCACAGCCACACAGAGACGGGGTCACAGAACCGGTACAGACACACACAGAGATATGCACCACAGGACTGTCAGCCAAGCCCATGGAGCTCAAGTAATAGCTCTGGGAATTGACAAGTCTACAGGTCTCAGGGCAAGGTTTCTCTTCAAATGGACGTGTTCACTTGATTCACGATTCACCAAACCAGCTCTGTTACATTAACACCACACTCAACACTCACGTATCTACATGGTTTCATAAATAATACATTACAAACCTTCTGATTTATTCAGAAAAAATAAAACATTAAAATAGATGAATTCACTGATTAATTGATGGACCATTTAATTGATATATGCCTCATAGGGTTTGAGGAACCAAAGGGGTTTATAATTCCTCAGCATTGATGATTAGAGAGAATTGCAATCTACAATATTGACACATAATCAGTGTCTTGTAACATATGGTTTACACAGCTGATCTGGCCTCTGAGGTGATCTACTTCTAATGTCCCTGGTCTGGATGAAACATGGCTTCACCCATGACCCTGACCCTGTCACAACCAGCCATGGCCTATACACACCACACAGGTTTTGACTATGGTACACAGCTACGGATGAAAGTGACCTTTCGTGGCAGGTTAGCAGCATTAATGTCACAGGTTAGGAGAATTAGGCTACCTGAGGTGGCAGGTAGCCTAGTGGTTAGCATGTTAGCCTAGCGAACCGAAAGGTTGCTAGATCAAATCCACGAGCAGACTAGGTAAAAATCTGTTGTTCTGCAGTTAACAAAGGCAGTTAACCCATTGTTCCTAGGCCATCATTGTAAATAAGAATTTGTTCCTAACTGGCTTGCCCAGTTAAATAAAGGTAAAGGGTTAGCTAAAATGCTTTGCTAAGCAGGTGCTTTATGTATAACCTTTTTTTGAAGGTCTATAAAGAACCAAGATCATTAGGTTTTAAATGGAATATTTGTTTACCGTTATTTATCCCGGTAAGTCAATTAAGAACAAATTAGTATACAATGACAGCCTGTGGACTATAGTATTTATGGTGCTATAAAGAACCCTTTCCTAAGATTCTATAAATAACCATTAATAAAAGGTTATATATAGCACCCCCCAAAAGAGGTTTGCTATGGTTACAGCCCTTTTGGGGGATAAAGAGAACCCTTTTTGATGGTTCATTATATAATCTCTATGGAGAATTATTCTCTAAAGAATTTTTGCTAATCTCAAAATTCATTTTTCAATCGTTTGAAGAACCATCATTTCTTTTAATCCTGGTTAGCCATATTATATTGTTGAAATTCCTAAAGGGTTATTATTGTTTAAATTAACAAATTGAGTACTACGTGCTAACTGTACAACAGCGTTGGGTCCCTGAGGAGAGACTTGAGAACCACTGATTCAGTCAACTGTTCTTAGTTGACACAAGGCAATACATGAAACTGTCACTGACCATAGTCTTTTTCAACGTAAATTCCCGTAACTCAACACATGATATCAACTGTAATGTCACTCACTCACGATTGCACAAAAAGAGCTGCGAGCAAACCACGCCCCAAAATATTCTAATGAGCCACCGCCCCATACATTTTAATTATCGCTAAAAGAGCAAAGAACACTTTTCTTAACGGCAAAGAACCATTGAAGGGCTCAAATAGTCAGAACCATCACCCACCCTTCCCAAATAAGCCTTTTAGTGTCCATTCTAACAACAATCCACCTCACATCACTCCCCCCATTTCCATCCAATCTCCTTATCTAAAAGATGCACGTTGAGAGATTCATTCGACAGTAATATAATACCCACTCTGAATGATCTGTATGAAAGGATAACCTCGAATATGGCCCAACAGTTAAGCATATCCTATAGGCAATAGGGCTACATTGCGTCTCAATAAGGCTTTATGATTATAATATAAACAGGCCACAACCCAAAATCATACATATTGTAGATGCAAATGGTGTAGATGCGCTGTTGGAAGGCTGAGGGAGGTTGATTGAATTGCTGCGACAAAGGGCAATAGCGCGTGGTGTTACCGTTCATCACTGGGGCGAGTTCCTGTGATAGCCCGTTATGAGGGAACCGTGTGTGTGTGTGTGTGTGTATGCGCGTGTGTGTGCGCGCTCGCCAATAAGAAATGAATGTACCTACATTCAAACTGCTTTGTCCAGCACATTCGTCTCTACCCCTTGACGTAGCAGAGCTGTAGGCTAAAATAAAGTATTGTTGAAATAGAAAATCATTAAAAAACGCAACTGAACGTATACGATATTCCATAATACTGTGATTCCAACCATGATGACATGTAGGCTACACACTGAAAAATGAGGATTCCTCAAGGGTTCTTTGGGAACGGTGATGGTTAAATATGGAACCATACTGACCCAAACAACCCTTTAAGCCCGTCAATGGTTATTTGCAGTTCAAAAAGGGTCATTTTACCCTTTTAGTGATAATTAACATGTAGGGGTGGTAACTCATTAGAACATTTTGGACCGATTGAGAATGGTTGACTAAGTCAGAAGTTCTCAATTAGAAACCCAGCTGTTCCAGAGCTTTATAGAACCTTCATAAAAGGTGCCATATAGAACCAAAAGGGTATTGCTATGGTTATAAGCAAAGGAGCTTTACTTGGCCCTATATTGAACCATTTGTTTTTAGTGTGTAGCACCTAGCCTATAATGACCGTTATGTCGGTGGAGAAAAAATGGGGCGCACCTTGAAAAGAAAAAGGAGCATTGTTGTTTTATTTAACGTAAACTATTTCTCCAGGTTAATTTCATCTAGGTTAAATCAGTTTTGTAAGTTCGACCCGGCCCAAGATAACCGCAAGAGTAAACATAGGCTACATGCTGGCCATGAAATGGTGAGAAAATAGGGAGCACCTTGAAAATGAACGCAATTATAGCCACTAAACACATACAGCAAGTGATCATAGTAGCTTACCTCTGAAAGCACTTGGAGCCAGAGGCAGCTGAGACCGATCAGAAGCATCATTTTCTGGGTGGTTAGATACATCCTGGTCGCTGTGTCAGTGTCATAGGCTGATAAAGAAACGGCACACCTCTCCCATCTCTGTCCCATAAGACCGCTATTCTCTGCCGCGAACGGACTCGACAGCGGATGCCAAGAGAGCTCTGTCTCTGGCTCATTTGCTCTCTATCTCTCTCTCCCTCTCGCTCGCGCGCTCTCTATCTCTCTCGATGTGATGGAAGAACACACACATCTCTTCTACTGAACAGAAAGAAACACATACATCTACACTATATATACAAAAGTATGTGGACACCTCTTCAAATTAGTCGATTCAGCTGTCAGCCACAACCGTTGCTGACAAGTGTATTAAATATAGCCCACAGCCATGCAATCTCCATAGACATGCAGTGGCAGTAGAAGAGCTCAGTGACTTTCAACGTGGCACTGTCATAGGATGCCACCTTTACAACAAGTCAGTTCAAATTTCTGCCATGCTAGAGCTGCCCTGGTCAACTGCAAGTGCTGTTATTGTGAAGTGGAAACATCTAGGAGCAACAACGGCTCAGCTGTGAAGTGGTAGACCACAAACTCAAAGAACGGGATCGGCAAGTGCTGAAGCTCATAACGCGTAAAGATTGTCTGTCCTCAATTGCAACACTCACTACCGAGTTCCAAACTGCCTCTGGAAGCAACTTCAGCAGAAGAACCGTTTGAATGAGGAGCTTCATGAAATGGGGTTCCATGGCCAAGCAGCCGCACACAAGCCTAAGATCACCATGCACAATGCCAAGTCGTTGGCTGGAGTGGTGTATTGCTCACCGCCATTGGTTTCTGGAGCAGTGGAAACGCGTTCTCTGTAGTGTTGAAGCAAGCTTCACCATCTGGCAGCTCAATGGACAAATATGGGTTTGGAGGATACCAGGAGAATGCTACTTGCCCCAATGCATAGTGTCAACTGTAAAATTTTATGGAGGAGGAATAATGGTCTGGGGCTGTTTTTCCAACCATGTCTCTGTAACTCCAAGAATATAAAAACTGTAAATAATGCTAGATAATTCAAGGATAAGATTATTTAAAAAATGGAGGCTTTTATATGCAAAAGCAATAAGGCAGTCTGTCAAAATATATTTTTCTGGTTGATGTCAGCAATTAAATCTTTCTCAAGATAATACTTACAGTGAGACAAAATACTCTTTATCCCAGAAAAACAATTTATGTCAGGGTCACTTCCAGATCAAAAAGTATTGCTATGGGAGTCATTTTCTCTTATCAAATCAATCTTAAATTGGTCAATGGAATGTGTAGCATTTGGTGTAATTTATATTCCATCTAGATGTTCCAGACATTGCTATTCCAAACTCTTCCTCATTGAGAAGATGGAAAATGGTTCAACACGCATAGATTGTAGAAACATTAATTATAAATCACATCATTAATGGGAAGCAATGAGTAGCGATTTGTCAGACACGATCAAGAGTTAATATTGTGGATATCAGTTACAATGAAATTAAGTGACTGATATAATCACTGACAATGAGATACACAGTCAGAATACAGAGTCATGTTTTCATGACCACTGTTGAGATGGGGATCCATAATATCTCTACTCTCTGCGATTCCTCATCATTCTGGGCCTAACAACAAAGGGATCTGCGCTGATGACAGCTGGCCTCCCTCATAGCAGGGAGCAGCTCTACTCTCTTCTTATGCAGTCTGTCGGAGAAGTCCTTGTTGATGCATACGGGTGTGTTTTTCAGGAATGTTCTGGCCTTGGAGAGGATTAGCTGCTGGTCCTTGAACCTCAGCAGTTTGACCACCAGGAGTGGTCTTTCAGCATTCCATCGGAATTTTCCATTCCTCTATGCATGTTCAATTTCAATGGTTTTTGAGTCCAGCTTCAGATTGCTTGTTAACATCTCCCGCACTTTGCTCTCTGTGTCAGCTTGTGTTTCAGCCACATGATCAGACACGATTCACTCAATTACAATGTTGTTGTGCCTGCTTTGATTCTCCATGTAACATCGCTCAAGGCAGTCAGACATTTCGGGGAACACCTTTTAGGTGTCAAGACAAGACTGTGAACTTGAGTTCCATTGTAATTGAGCTTTTTTCCTGTTGATTTTAGCTCATTAATGGCTTTTTGGGAGTTTGCAAACACGGGTCTTAATAAGGTCTTGTACTTCCCTGACTAGCACGTCAATCTGGTTGTTTGCAGAATCTAACACAATCTGCATAAAAGATTGGAAGTTGGCCTCCTGTGTCACGTTCTGACCTTAGTTCCTTTGTGATGTCTTTGTTTTAGTATGGTCAGGGCGTGAGTTGGGTGGGTAGTCTGTGTTCTTTTTTCTATGATTTGTTATTTCTGTGTTTGGCCTGGTATGGTTCTCAATCAGAGGCAGCTGTCAATCGTTGTCCCTGATTGAGAACCATACTTAGGCTGCCTGTTTTCACCCTTGAGTTGTGGGTGATTATTTTTCTGTTTAGTGTGTTTTGCACCTGACGGAGCTGTTTCGGTTGTGCTTTTTGTTTCTTAGTTTGATAGTGTTCAGTTTAAATAAATAACATGAACAAGTACCACACTGCACTTTGGTCCTCACCTTCTTCCACCGACGACCGTTACATCCTGTCTGTTTATCATTTCTTCATAGTATTTTGTTGGGCAAGGGTCTCTCATAAGGTTTCAGCAGTAACATAGTTCTCCTCAGAAATATTTTTTTCTACGAGTACTGGGCGGTGCCATATTGAGGTTAGGAATGGAATTCAAGTTCTTTCACTTATGTCGGGATCACACACACATTAATTCACAATTTGCCAGTGATGATCTGGTGTAGTGTGGTAATCCTTTTTGTGGAAATCCTTGCAGTTGTCACTTCAGTACAAATTAGATTTGTTTGTTTGTAAGAGTGGTTGTAACCGCAAAAAAAAACAAAGCACAACACACAATGTCGGTGCGAGGATGTCAAGTGTGTCTTACTTGATAAAGGTTGCCATTGACCAGAGGGGTATTCTAAGAAGCAAGCTATATCTCCTCAGGGTTTAATTAAACTAAACAGCTTCAGTTAGCTTCACATTACAGCTCAGGCTTAATCCGTATTGCGACTGTGGATATTGCTCGTCTGCCTGCCGCTAACTCTAGCAGGCTTGTAACCACGTGTGCATGTCACACATGGCTATTCGAATGCCAAACTCTTCACTGAGACACTGCTGAAACATCAATCTATTGGTGAGTCAGTTCTTGAGGTGGAGTAACTCTGACAAATCACGGTCGAACCAAGGGCTGTTTTTAAATGTCATTTTCTTTATGGGGGAGTGCTTATTAACAATACCACTGGAAATATTTTTAAAAGCCAAGCGTCTTTGACAGAGGGGATCAAGCTGAGTCTATACCAATTTACAGAGGCCAGGTCATGAAGGAAGGCTTGCTCATTCGTTTTTCTGCAAGTGTCTATGACCAATTAGGACAGGTCGTTTAATTGAGCAGCCATTACGAACACAGGCCGTAAAACAGTGACCATTAAGGTCATTACACAAAACATCAGACTGATACCTGTCAGGATTATTTGTGAGGATAACATCAAAGAGAGTAGCCTTTTCTGGCTATTTCGAGTCATACCTTGGATTGGTAATAATCTGAGAGAGATTTAGGGAGTCCCAGTTTAGGTCACCTAGCAGGAAAATTCAGACTTAGTGTAAGGGGCCAGGAGAGAACATAGGGCAGGTAGGGTACAGGCCAGTGCTGATGGTGGACGATGCATCAGTCAACAAAGAGCTATTTGAAAGCTTAATGCTTAAAACCAGCTAATAACATTTTTGGGGGACAGAATTGGTGTAGACAACTGCACTGAAGGAGTTCCCTCGTAAAGATTGCCACTCCACCACCTTTGGAAGATCTGTCTTGCCGAAAAAGGTTATAACCAGAAAGGTTAACATCAGTGTTCCGAAGACTCTTTCTTAACCATGTCTCAGTAATGACCAACACATCTGGATTGGAGCTGTGAACCCACACTTTCAATTGATACATTTTAGGTAATAAGCTTCTAGTGTTAATGTGCAGAAAACCCAGGTTGTTACGAGAGCACAAGTCAGAATTGGGACTAGCAATAGTAGACGGGCCAGGTTGTACATGCACATTTCCAGATACTGTATCATCAGCAGTAATAGAATCAGGGCACGGCAGAGGGCAGTGAGCGCTTTGCAGTGTTGATTTTTTTTTATGCCATTTGAATGTGCATCAGATGGCAACAAGAACATATTGTAACAGCAATTTCTTCAGACAATAAAAATACAAATGGTTAATGTTGACTTTGCTGTGCTTTTTCCCCCACTCCCATCAACTAAATAATTGTATTAACTCATCCAAAGTGTTACTGTGTGTGAAGTTTAAGATGCATTGTCATTACTAAATGTGTAATGTGCTATATTTTAACATTACTATTTTTGAACACACAAAAAACAGATTAATAAAACATTTAATCAATCGTCTCCTCAAATGAAGGGGATGATAACTCAATCTTTGCAAGAGGGAGGGAATCTGATTTCATTGGTCTTCAACTAGTGACTCAGCCATTACATTCAGGGTAAGTGGAGTTAGCCTGCCCCTGAGCAGGTTAGTTTTGATGGATTATTTGCCATAGAAATTTACCGGGCTAAAAGGTGAGTCATTTTCGTATGACTGTTTACACCGAGTTCGACATACTTCCATGTCGTCTTAATCAACAAACTACATCATACCTAAAAACACTTTCATTTAACACGTAAAAATGTTAGCATGAGCAGATAGACTGTCGTATGGAATGTACATCAAGAGCCGATTCCAATAGACTTTCTTCAACTAGCTAACCTACCCTGCTTTTAAGATGCTGGAAAGCTGTTGAGTACCATTTTGTTTAAACAATAGTAGGAAAAAAGTCCACCAAATTAAGTTTTATCAACTGCCCAAGGATCAGGTTAAGCGAACATAATTTCAGGCTATTACGCTGCGATGATGATAGAAAGCTTTGGGCTCTGGTTACGCGATACATTTTTGTGTGTTCAAAGCACTTCCTCCCTGGTAAGTCACAAACACTTGTTTGTATCTAACTAGCTATATGTATTGCATAAAGCTAGCTAGTTAGCGTGGAGTTAGGACTAGTGAGCTACCATTTGGACCTCAAAACTTTTGGGGAAAAAAAGTATAAATGCAGTATATACAGTACCATTCAAAAGTTTGGACACGCCAACTCATTCAAGGGTTTTTCTTTATTTGTAATATTTTCTACATTGTATAATAGTAGTGAAGACATCACAACTATGAAATAACACACATGGAATCAGGTAGTAACCTAAAAAGTGTTCAACAAATCAAAATATATTTTATATTTTATATTCTTCAATCTAGCCACCCTTTGCCTTGATGACAGCTTGGCACACTCTTGGCATTCTCTCAACCAGCTTCTTTCAACCAACATATTGGTAAATGTTTTGGGCACATTTCCAATTTGTAAGGTGCATAATCCTAACAGGGTAGAATCTAACAAGGGGGACATTTTGAGCCTAAATTAGCCATAGCTCTGTGAGTGAGCAAGATTGAGCTAGCATAATGGTGAACACCTGAACTTGATTTTAACTTCTCTAAGCACATTTTAACATTTTGATTACTTTTTTCTAATTTAATTTGTTCATAATTTAATGTCACAGGGTGGAAATGTATGTGTGTTTTAAAAAGTGTTTATAATGCATAAAATTCCATTTCAGGATCCATTTTTTGGTGTTTTTAAGGTAAAGGACACCTGACCTTTTATATTTAAATCCTTTTGGAATTCAAATTTTACACTAAATAAGAACTTATATTTCCTGGGGACAGAAGATGCACTGCATAGTAACCAAAATAATGTTTACAATGCCATGGCTGAATGCCTCATGATTCAACTTCCCACAATTATTTTAATCTGAACAGGACATCCATTGCTTATAGCTACTGTTTTTGTTGTAGTTCTCAGGTCAAAAGATTTAGGCAAATTATTCCAATTGTAGTAGTAGCGGGTTGTGACTAGTTCATGTTGAAGAACATGGATAAGTAGCATAATGTAGGTTAGATCTAATTGCTGTCATACATTTTGCATGAAATCAAACCTGGCTGATCTGTTGTTTTGACGTCTGTGGAATTCATAACATTGTTGGACAGGTTTAAAAGCTCTTTGTTCTTTGTATCCATTGAGACAGCTCTTTTTTTTACAGAAACTGGGAGAACACATTTAGAATGCCTGAAGCTTTAACCGTACTGGGGTGTGTGTGTGTGTGTGTGTGTGTGTGTGTGTGTGTGTGTGTGTGTGTGTGTGTGTGTGTGTGTGTGTGTGTGTGTGTGTGTGTGTGTGTGTGTGTGTGTGTGTGTGTGTTGTTTACGATGTTTTTCGATGAAAATGCCATTAAAAACATTCTGATGCAGATTATTTAGGGCTTTTTTCCCCTTACAATCAAAACATAGTATGCCTATATCTCAATGCACTGCTTTTTAAATGGCAAATTTGAACAAATTCTAAAATCACGATTAACTAATGCCATTAACTCGATGAATTATTGTAGCGGCCCTAGTTTTATTATAACTACTAAATAACCACATCATTAATGGATCACTAGATTAAAGAATTTCAGGTCTCTCGTTCATCTGATTAGTAATTTCCCACTAATCCAGAAAATGTACTACTGGAATGTGTGTTAGAGTAATACTCTTGCATCCATGCTTGGTCTCTATCTGAACCTTGTTATCTGAAGATAACTTTGATGCCATCTATACGTTTAATATATCTCTGTGGTCATTTGAATGTGTTCAAAGTGAGCTCTAACAACCGTATGCAAGAGGTGTTATTCTCCATAGGAGTTCTGCCTCATCTGCGTTGGTCTCAACCCCCATACAAACCTTTGGATGCTGTGACCCGTGTGGAGATTGGGCTAGTTTGATGTTACTATAACTGGGAATGGTCTGATTGGTCAGTTGTGGTTTGAAAAAGTCACACCTTCAGATGAGTATAAATTGAAGGAAAAGTAATTGTCTCTTTGTCTTGCGCACTTGTCCTGCTACCACTCTACGGAGTGGTTGTATGAGAATTCATATTTTCTAGTCTTTTTGGCCTCTGGACTATTAGGCCCACTTGAATTGTCCAGTGTTAAATAAAACAATATATAACACTGAGAGTTTTAAAACAACACTGAAAGTGTGGAGTCTGTGGACTCATATACTGTAGACACCGGAACTGTGTTAAATTAACACACTGCTCAGTGTAAAGCCTTATTCAAATATTTCCCAGGGTGCCTTGCCTTTAGAGTAAATTGCAGAGTTACTACCCATGACTGTATTTATTAGTTCTGTCATTGTTGCAGTCATCCATATTTGTCTTGTCAACTTTGCCACATGAGATAATGAATGTTATAACAAATATTTTAACACAATACCACACATATTTCTGTAAGGCCTTATTTCCAAGGTCTAGTTTTACCCTAATATAAGGGCCTGAAACTCACAGGCATCACTTTGAAACCAAACCACACCCATCATTATCATATTTTCCAGCTTGCTCTATTGTAGGTCGATTTTTTTTTTAAATAGTTTGATTCAACATCTATGTTTTTGCATGTACATTGATTGATTGATTAATGAATCCTATGCTAATCAAATACATTGATTGATGAATTAATCTTATGCTAATCAAGTACAAATAACAAGACAGTATATTACTTGGACTTCTTGCACCCACTAGTGAAAGGGTTGGTCCAATTAACATGGTTTAACTTATTCTTTCTAACCTGACATTTTGAAAGCAGGTTACAGGTGATAAACATATCAGAAAGTTAGACATGCCCACACTGGCTGGATTCTAATAGGAATCACACATCACCTTGCAAGCCAGCATAATGCAGTTGTGGAAAAAGTTCCCAGTTGTCATACTTGGGTAAAAGTAAAGATACCTTAGAAAGACATCTTAAAATGACTCAAGTGAAAGTCACACAGTAAAATACTACTTCAGTAAACGTATTTGGTTTTAAATATACTTAAGTATCAAAAAATAAATGCAATTGCTAAAATGCACTTAAGTATGATAAGTAAAAGTATAAATCTTTTCAGATTCATTATATAAAGTAAACCAGACGGCACCATTTTTTTTATTTTTTTATTTTTACGGATAGCCAGGGGCACACTCCAACACTCAAACCTAATTAACAAACGAAGCATTTGTGTTTAGTGAGTCCGCCAGATCAGAGGCAGTACGGATGACCAGGGATATTATCTTGATGTGTAAATTGGACCGTTTTCCTGTCTTCCATCTGCTAAGCATTCAAAATTGTGACGAGCACTTTTGGGTGTCAGGGAAAATGTATGGAGTAAAAAGTACATACTTTTATTTAGGAATGTAATAAAAGTTGTCAAAAAATATAAATAGTAAAGTAAAGGTACAGATACCCCAAAAAACTGCTTAAGTAGTACTTTCAAGTATTTTTTATTTAAGCACTTCACACCACAGGCATAATGTTATATTTATACATATTTGAATAAAACAATTCCTCACCACCTTTTCTGGCCATGATGGTTTCATTTTCCCAAAGAAACTTTAGCCTACAACAAATTACCATGCGGATCTCTCATTTAATTGGGCCTATGAGCTAGGCTATTATTTAAACTAGGCTATTTTGCTCGTTCATGCATGCACAGTTTCAAGATGGGTCTGATTTCAAACTGGAAAATGCGTATGTATGGCCTGTGCCAAGTTTTGAGCATGCACTGTCTTGTCAGAAATGGCGCATGCAGATATTTAGTGTGAAATGTACTCAACAGTTATAAACGAGGCCCCAGGCCTGCAAGTACGGTTGCAAAATTCAGTTGACTTTCCCAAAACTCACACATAAAAATAAAACAAAAACTGACCTTTTAGCCTGCTTCTGTTTCCATAAAACTTCAAACCAGGATTTCTGGAAAACTTTGGAATTTTGGTAAAGTTACCAGAATTTTGCAACCCTACCTGAAAGTCACATTATGCTGGCTTGCAAAGTGATGTGTGGTTCCTATTGGAATCCAGAAAGAGTTATGATATCCCACATGTCAATGTTTTTATTCAGCTGCGACCAGCACTCAACATGACTGTCAGGGTTGGAAACATTGTGAGGTGACTAAGCCATTTAAACTAAAACAACCATTTCACTAACAAAAAAATCTAACTGCTTTGATTAGTTTTGAAACATGTATGCTATTTACATTTGTGTAGCATAAGATTAATCCACGTACATGCAAAATAACAGATATTAAAAATCAACCTCAAGTAGTGCATGCTGGGAAATATTATCATGATTACCATTGTTTTACACTCACTTACAGGTAACTGGCTGCCACTAAGCTACCTTAAACAAAAGAGTTTCCTGGTACCAATGCCATTACTGTAATTACTGGTACTGTAATCTATTGTATGGGGTGGGGGAGGGAAGGGTGAGAGTTGTTTAAATTCAGGCTAAGTGATGTTGCAATTTGCCTAATGTCCACAAGGGGCGTTTTACATGTAGCTCCTATTATGTGTGTAAGTGGTTACGTTTAGAAATGGAAAAGGATTTATTTGTATGATGTGCCTTTCTTATTGTATGTTTTTTCTATAATATAAAACAGCATGGCCACAAACAAAGCAAAACAGGCACCAATTAAAATGTTTAATTTATAATAATAATTTGTAAACATGTTTTCGCTTCAGAGGATGTGCTTTGATTTTGTTGCCCGTGTGCCTTTTGTGTGGCATTCTATTTAGAATATTCACAAATATAGTAAGTGAACTGCGACTATGTTTTACATAAAATTAATAAAATATTTCATGGCTGTTTAAAATTCCCACAATGCAATGTATTTTACGGTAATCTACTGTATTCAGTTGATACAGTATTTTACTGTTGATTATACAGTGACAATTACAGGATATTTTTTTTACAGTGTACCTATGTCCTTGTTCCTATAGTATGTACCCTGTCTATTATTGGTGCTACTCATCAAAAGAGGGACACCACACACTAACACACACACACAACCTGTCCGTGTCTCTTTGTTCCCGTTGTTACATACAGTTGAAGTCGGAAGTTTACATACACTTAGGTTGAAGTCCTTAAAACTTGTTTTTCAACCACTCCACACATTTCTTGTTAACAAACTATTGTTTTGGCAAGGCGGTTAGGACATCTACTGCGTGCATGACACAAGTCATTTTTACAACAATTGTTTACAGACAGATTATTTCATTATAATTCAATGTATCACAATTCCACTAGGTCAGAAGTTTACATACACTAAGTTGACTGTGCCTTTAAACAATTTGGAAAATTCCAGAAAATGATGTCATGGCTTTAGAAGCTTCTGATAGGCATGACATCATTTGAGTCAATTGGAGGTGTACCTGTGGATGTATATCAAGGCCTACCTTCAAACTCAGTGCCTCTTTGCTTGACATCATGGGAAAATCAAAAGAAATCAGCCAAAACCTCAGAAAAAATTGTAGACCTCCACAAGTCTGGTTCATACTTGGGAGCAATTTCCAAACGCCTGAAGGTACCAGGTTCATCTGTACAAACAATAGTATAAGTACCATGGGACCACGCAGCCTTCATACCGCTCAGGAAGGAGACGTGTTCTGTCTCCTACAGATGAATGCACTTTGGTGCGAAAAGTGCAAATCAATCTCAGAACAACAGCAAAGGACCTTGTGAAGATGCTGGAGGAAACAGGTACAAATGTATCTATATCCACAGTAAAACGAGTCCCATATCGACATAACCTGAAAGGCTGCAAATGGGTCTTCCAAATGGACAATGACCCCAAGCATACATCCAAAGTTGTAGCAAAATGGCTTAAGGACAACAAAGTCAAGGTATTGGAGTGGTCATCACAAAGCTCTGAACTCAATCCTATAGAAGATTTGTGAGCAGAACTGAAAAAGCGTGTGCAAGCAAGGAGGCCTTACAAACCTGACTCAGTTACACCAGCTCTGTCAGGAGGAATGGGCCACAATTCAACCAACTTATTGTGGGAAGCTTGTGGAAGGCTACCCAAAACGTTTGACCCAAGTTAAACAATTTAAAGGCAATGCTACCAAATACTAATTGAGTGTATGTAAACTTCTGACCTGCTGGGAATGTGGTGAAAGAAATAAAAGCTGAAATAAATAATTCTCTCTACTTTTATTCTGGATTAAATGTCAGGAATTGTGAAAAACTGAGTTTAAATGTAATTGGCTAAGGTGCATGTAAACAAGTTGCAGTGCTGACTTAACAAATGCCCGGTTGTCACGGCAACACGGTCTTTACTTCATATTTGAGTGGTTGACGGATCTATCGCCAGTTCCTATTGTTAATTTGAGATTATAAAACCAAACGATAACACTCATTGTGTTAGACAGGGAAGGATGTGACCAGGGTTAATCACCTTTGTAGAATATGTCATTTTATTTATATTTTAGAATTAGACTGTAGACTTAAAGTTAGGTGGGTAAAATCAGGCCACGAGTAGGCTTATTTTATATTCTGATGGATATAGTTACCGGGTAATAAAAGGAAGAGCTTTGAAGATTAGCTTCACTTAACACACATGCACACATATGCACGCACGACGCACACACACACACACACATACACACACACACACACACACACACACACACACACACACACACACACACACACACACATCTGAAGCTTCTATGAGGTTTGATGGTGTTGTTGTAGGGTGTGTGTCACAGTTCTACCCAGAGGCTCTGGCTCCAATCCCCCCTTCCTCCTTCCTCTGCTCACACTCCCCTTCCCCAAACCATCGAAATGAAACAATCCCCACGGATAAAGCAGTTGGTATGGTAACGGATCGGTAAAGCTCCAAATCTCTTATTTTTAACAACCCATTACTGGCACGCACGCACGCACACACAGCCCATTACTGGCTGCTGCCTGCCATCCTATAATATCCCCATTTTCCTGACACAGACAGAACTCTAAAACTAACAAAGATGCCACTCTGGAACTTTGATATGGCTATAGAGTATATTTGAAAGTATTCAGATCCCTTGACTTTTTCCACATTTTGTTACATTACAGCCACGTTTTCAAATGGATTAAGAAAATCCTCATCAATATATACACAATACCACTTAACATCTTTTACTCAGTACTTCGTTGAATGAAGCACCTTTGGTAGCGATTACAGCCTCGAGTATTCTTGGGTATGATGCTACAATCTTGGGACACCTGTATTTAGGGAGCTTCTCCCATTATTTTCTGCAGATCCTCTCAAGCTCTATCGGGCTGGATGGGAGAGCATCGCTGCACAGCTATTTTCAGGTCTCTCCAGAGATTTTCAATTGGGTTCAAGTCCGGGCTCTGGCTGGGCCACTCAGTGACATTCAGAGACTTGTCCCGAAGCCACTTCTGCGTTGTCTTGGCTGTTCGCTGTTCTGTTTGAAGGAGAACCTTCAGCCCAATCTGAGGTCCTGAGCACTCTGGTACAGAATTTCAGCAAGGATCTCTCTGTACTTTGTTCCGTTCATCTTTCCCTTGATCCTGGCTAGTCTGCTGTTCTCCCATTTCCACAGAGGAACTCTAGCGCTCTGTCAGAGTGACCATCGGGTTCTTGGTCACCTCCCTGACCAAGGTCCTACTCCCCTGATTGCTCAGTTTGGCCGGGCGGCCAGGTCTGCCCATTTCAAACTTCTTCCATTTAGGAATGATGGAAGCCACTGTGTTCTTGGGGACCTTCAATGCTGTAGAAATGTTTTGGTACCCTTCCCCAGATCTCTGCCTCAACACAATCCTGTCTCAACGCTCTTGGACAATTCCTTCAACCACCGCTTGATTTTTGCTCTGACGTACACTGTCAACTGTGGGACCTTATATACAGTCGTGACCAAAAGTTTTGAGAATGACACAAATATACATTTTCACAAAGTCTGCTGCCTCAGTTTGTATGATGGCAATTTGCATATACTCCAGAATGTTATGAAGAGTGATCAGATGAATTGCAAGGGTCTCTTTGCCATGCAAATGAACTGAATCCCCCAAATGCTGATTGAGTTTGAATAACAGACTGGAAGCTTCAAAAGGAGGGTGGTGCTTGGAATCATTGTTCTTCCTCTGTCATCAATGGTTACCTGCAATTAAACACATGCCGTCATCATTGCTTTGCACAAAAAGGGCTTCACAGGCAAAGATTTTGCACCTAAATCAACCATTTATCGGATCATCAAGAACTTCAAGGAGAGTGGTTCAATTGTTGTGAAGAAGACTTCAGGGTGCCCAAGAAAGTCCAGCAAGCGCCAGGACAGTCTCCTAAAGTTAATTCAGCTGTGGGATCGGGGCACCACCAGTACAGAGCTTCCTCAGGAATGGCAGCAGGCAGGTGTGAGTGCATCTGCACGCACAGTGAGGCAAAGTCTTTTGGAGGATGGCATGGTGTCAAGAAGGGCAACAAAGAAGCCACTTCTCTCCAGGGAAAACATCAGGGACAGACTGATATTCTGCAAAAGGTACAGGGATTG
The DNA here is from genome assembly GCF_045791955.1 of Oncorhynchus clarkii lewisi. Lineage (NCBI taxonomy): Eukaryota > Metazoa > Chordata > Actinopteri > Salmoniformes > Salmonidae > Oncorhynchus > Oncorhynchus clarkii. The sequence goes on from NC_092166.1 coordinate 58,991,028, forward strand.
GACTGCTGAGGACTGGGGTAAAGTGATTTTCTCTGATGAATCCCATTTCCGATTGTTTGGGGCATCTGGAGAAAAGCTTGTCCGGAGAAGACAAGGTGAGCGCTACCATCAGTCCTGTGTCATGCCAACAGTAAAGCATCCTGAGACCATTCATGTGTGGGGTTGCTTCTCAGCCAAGGGAGTGGGCTCACTCACAAGTTTGCCTAAGAACACAGCCATGAATAAAGAATGGTACCAACACATCCAGGAACAGTTCGGTGACGAACAATGCCTTTTCCAGCATGATGGAGCACCTTACCATAAGGCAAAAGTGATAACTAAGTGGCCCGGGGAACAAAACATTGATATTTTGGGTCCATGACCAGGAAACTCCCCTGACCTTAATCCCATTGAGAACTTGTGGTCAATCCTCAAGAGGCGGGTGGACAAACAAAACCCCACAAATTCTGACAAACTCCAAGCATTGATTATGCAAGAATGGGCTGCCATCAGTTAGGATGTGGCCCAGAAGTTAATTGACAGCATGCCAGGGCCGATTGCAGAAGGTCAACGCTGCAGATATTGACTCTTTGCATCAACTTCATGTAATTGTCAATAAAAGCCTTTGACACTTATGAAATGCTTGTAATTATACTTCAGTACTCCATAGTAACATCTGACAAAAATATCTAAAGACACTGAAGCAGCAGACTTTGTGAAAATTAATATTTGTGTCATTCTCAAAACTTTTGGCCACGACTGTAGACAGGTGTGTGCCTTTCCAAATCATGTCCAATCAATTGAATTTACCACAGGTGGACTCCAATCAAGTTGTAGAAACGTCTCAAGGATGATCAATGGAAACAGGATGCACCTGAGTTACAATTTCGAGTCTCATAGCAAAGGGTCTGAATACTTATGTAAATAAGGTATTTCTGTTTTTTTGCAGACATTTCTAAATACCTGTTTTCACTTTGTCATTATGGGGTATTGTGTGTAGATTGATGAGGGGGAAATAATTTAATCCACTATAAAATAAGGCTATAACCTAACAAAATATGGAAAGTCAAAGTGTCTAAATATTTTCTAAATGCAGGTATGTTTTACTGAAATCAAAATAGTACACAAATTACAGACCTATAAAGCAAATATTATATGAGCAATATTTCCTTTGTAACACCTACAGATTAAACATTATGGAGTGCTTTAAAGGAGGCCTGGGTAAGGCCAATATGTCATAAATATACCAACTTTGATAAACTACAGTAGATACATATACAGAACAATAATATAAACACAGCATGCAACAATTTCAAATTTCTTAAATCAGTATTCAACCCCTTTGTTATGGCAAGCCGGAATGAGTTCAAGAGAAAAAATGTGCATAATAAATCACATAAATTGCATGGACTCATTCTGTTTGCAATAATAGAGTGTTAACATGATCTTTGAATGACTACCTCATCCATGTACCCCACATACAGGCGTCCTTCCTAACTCAGTTGCCGGAGAAGAAGGAAACTGCTCAGGGATTTCCCCATGGTAATGGTAACTTTGAAACAGTTCAGAAGATTAATGGCGGTGATAGGAAAAAATTTAGTATAGATCAACAACATTGTAGTTACTCCACAATACTAACCTAAATGATAGAGTGAATAGAAGGAAGCTTGTACAGAATAAAAATATTCCAAAACATGCATGCTGTTTGCAATAAGGCACTAAAATAAAACTACAAGAATCGTGGCAAAAAAATGACTTTATGTCCTGAAAACAAACTTTATGTCCTGAATACAAAGCATTAACACATCACTGAGTACCACACTTCATATTTTCAAGTATGGTGGTGGCTGCATCATGTTATGAGTATGCTTGTCATCGGCAGCGACTAGGGAGGTTTTTGGGGGGATAATAAGAAATGGAAAAGAGCTAAGCACAGGCAAAATCCTAGAAAACTTGGTTCAGTCTGCTTTCCAACATACACTGGGAGACAAATTCACCTTTCAGCAGGACAGTAACCTTAATCACTATACACTGGAGTTGCTTACCAAGACAACATTGACTGTTCCTGAGTGGCCTAGTTACAGCTTTGACTGAAATCTACTTCAGAATCTGTGGCTTGAAAAGACTTGAAAATGGCATTCTAGCAATGATCAACATCCAACTTGACAGAGCTTGAAGAATTTAAAATAATAATAATAATGTGCAAATATTGTACAATACAGGTGTGCAAAGCTCTTAGAGACTTATTTGAATACGTATTGACTCAGGGGTTTGAATACTTATGTAAATGAAACAATTGCTAAAATTTAGAAAAACATGTTTTCAATCTGTCATTATTGTGTATTGTGTGTAGATGGGTGAATCAAATATATTTAATCCATTTTGAATTCAGGCTGTAACACAACAACATTTGGAATGGGTCAAGGGGTATGAATACTTTCTGAAGACATATCACACAACCATATAGATGGAATCAAAGTTAACTTCAGAGAACAAGGTGCATATTAGATATCCAAAATGGATGCAATGGTATTATTCTAACACACATTCCAGTAGTCTGTTCTCTGTATCTAAAAGTATAATATACTTAACAAAAATACAAATGCAACATTTAAAGTGTTGATCCTTTTCTCCTTTGCCAAGATAATCCATCCACCTGACAGGTGTGGCATATTAAGAAGCTGATTAAACAGCATAATCATTACACAGGTGCACCTTGTGCTGGGAACAATAAAATACTAATTATGTGAAAGCCATAGATCAGGTCCTAAACCATTTTGTGGGGAAAAACTCACTCTGATTGGTTTGGCTTGGCATTCAAGTGGGTGGGTTTATGCTCTCAAAAGCCCACCCATGGCTGCGCCACTGCCCAGTCATGTGAAGTCCATAGATTAGGGCCTAATAAATTATTTTAAATTTACTGATTTCTTTATATGAACTGTAACTCAGTAAAATCTTTGAAATTGTTGCATGTTGCATTTATATTTTTGTTCAATGTAAAAATGAACAATTGCAAAGCATGCTGAGTATTATTCCAATGAGCTCTGCCCTGAAATACGGTCAATAATAATACCCAGTGTGCTATGCAGTTAATTTTGGTATGTTCATTTTCACATATACATTTACAGTACATTCTGGTCATTTAGCAGACACTCTTATCCAGAGTGACTTACAGTCAGTGCATTCAGCTAAGGTAGAAAAACAACAACATATCACTGTAAAACATTTCGGTAACCGTTACTTTGAGAATATTGTTACTGTTTGGGCCAGATAGTTACTTCTTTTATATTGACACATTGATCTTAATGCTATTTTGTAATTGTATTTTAGAATTTGTAGTTTTTTGCCCATCCCTGACTGTAACTTTGAATTACAGTCAGGCAGGTTTTCATTGACCCTGGTTTCGTCTGTCAAAAGCAATGTTGCAAAAAAGATAATTGCGACATGTGTAATGGAAACAGCCGTGTAGGATAAATTTTCTAGAGATAGAATACTTTTTTATCCGTTCTACGGGGTGGATTTGTCTTTTGTCAAACTTTATTTATTGATGATGATGATGGAAACAGTGTTTACTTTTTTTTATTAGGATAGCCGAATAATTTTGAAGGTAAATAAAAAATAAATAAAAATGTGGGTCAAGTGATATTTTCACGTAACTATAAAGCTCCACTCCACATTTAATTCTAAATGGGTACTGCTTGAAAAATATATTTATTTAACTATAAAATAATGTTTATTTTCAATACAAAGACTGTCAAGAATGCCTAAATTGCTTCAGAATTATATTTTAAGTTTCTTCATCCAACCGCTTCAGATCTAGGTCTATGTGAGTACAAGTTACCATGGCGATAAGTAGGCACATGAGAATTATTAGAATATGACAAATAAGCTATTAGTCAATTCTTGCTTTCTTTCCATGCTGGCTTTTACAGCCTACCTGAGACGTGAAAGACAGGTGGGCAGGGTTTCACCACTTTATTAATGCACAATTTGACTAATAGGATAACGGAAACACTTCAACCACATCATTGTTACTCGAAATTCTAGGTTTTTGCAAAAATTATATATTTTTAAGGTGTGACAAAGTCAAGCTGTTTTTATAAACACAAGACAGTTCAATGGAATTGTTGCATGTCACACATCATTTCTATACAAACGTTCTAAATGTCTGAAAAAAAATCACTGATCAAGTTAACGGAAACATACAGTTGAAGTTTACATACACTTAGGTTGGAGTCATTAAAACTAGTTTTTCAACCACTCCACAAATTTCTTGTTAACAAACTATAGTTTTGGCAAGGCGGTTAGTGCATCTACTTTGTGCATGACACAAGTATTTTTTCCAACAATTGTTTACAGACAGATTATTTCACTGTATCGCAATTCCAGTGGGTCAAAAGTTGACATACACTAAGTTAACTGTGCCTTTAAACAACTTGGAAAATTCCATAAAATGATGTCATGGCTTTAGAAGCTTCTGATAGGCTAATTGATATCATTTAAGTCAATTGGAGGTGTACCTGTGGATGTATTTCAAGGCCTACCTTCCAATTCAGTGCCTCTTTGCTTGACATCATGGGAAAATCAAAAGAAATCAGCCAAGACCTCAGAAAAAAATTGTAGACCTCCACAAGTCTGGTTTATCCTTGGGAGCAATTTCTGAATTTCTGAAGGTGCCACGTTCATCTGTACAAACAATAGCATGCAAGTATAAACACCATGGAACCAAGCAGCCGTCATACCACTCAGGAAGGAGACGTGTTCTGTCTCCTAGAGATGAACATAATTTGGTGCGAAAAGTGCAAATCAATCCCAGTACAACAGCAAAGGACAATATGAAGATGCTGGAGGAAACAGGTACAAAAGTATTTATATCCACAGCAAAACAAGTCCTATACCGACACCTATATTGCTCAGCAAGGAAGAAGCCACTGCTCTAAAACCGCCATAAAGAAGCCAGACTACAGTTTGCAACTGCACATGGGGACAAAGATCATCCTTTTTGGAAAAATGGCCTCTGATCTGATGAAACAACAATAGAACTGTTTGGCCATAATGGCAATCTTTAAGTTTGGAGGAGGCTTGCAAGCCGAAGAACACCATCCCAACCATGAAGCACGGGGGTGGCAGCAACATGTTGTGGGGGTGCTTTGCTGCAGGAGGGACTAGTGCACTTCACAAAATAGATGGCAGCATGAGAAAGAAAAATTATGTGGATATAATAATCTCAAGACATCAGTCAGGAAGACATCAGTCAGGAAGTTAAAGCTTGGTTACAAATGGGTCTTCCAAATGGACAATGACCCCAAGCATACTTCCAAAGTTGTGACAAAATGGCTTTAAGGACAACAAAGCCCTGACCTCAATCCTATAGAAAATGTGTGGGCAGAACGGAAAAAGAGTGTGCGAGCAAGGAGGCCTTACAAACCTGATTCAGTTACACCAGCTCATTTGACCCAAGTTAAACAATTTCAAGGCAATGCTACCAAATACTAATTGAGTGTATGTACATTTCTGACCCACTAGGAATGTGATGATATAAATCAAATGTGAAATAAATAATTATCTCTACTATTATTCTGACATTTCACATTCTTAAAATAAAGTGGTGATCCTTACTGACTAAGACAGGGCATTTTTACTATGATTAAATGTTAGGAATTGTGAAAAACTGAGTTTAAATGTATTTGGCTAAGGTGTATGTAAACTTCAGACTTTAACTGTAGATGAGCAATGTCAGAGCGACATAGACTAAGATACAGTATAATAGAATAGGATGCAGTATATATATATATGAGATGAGTAATGCAAAATATGTAAACGTTATTAAAGTGTTTAGTGTTGCAGTGTTAGCATTAGTACTCATCCCGGAGTCGCCTCTTCACTGTTGACGTTGAGACTGTTTTTTGCGGGAACTATTAATGAAGCTGCCAGTTGAAGACTTGTGTGGCATCTGTTTCTCAAACTAGACACTCTAATGTACTTGTCCTTTCGCTCAGTTGTGCACCGGGGCCTCCTACTCCTCTTTCTATTCTGCTTAGAGCCAGTTTGCGCTGTTCTGTGAAGGGAGTAGTACACATCGTTGTACGAGTTCTTCAGTTTCTCGGCAATTTCTCGCATGGAATAGCCTTCATTTCTCAGAACAAGAATAGACCGACGAGTTTCAGAAGAAAGTTCTTTGTTTCTGGCCATTTTGAGCCTGTTATCGAACCCACAAATGCTGATGCTCCAGATACTAAACTAGTCTAAAGAAGGCCAGTTGTATTGCTTTTTTAATCAGGACAACAGTTTTCAGCTGTGCTAACATAATTGCAAAAGGGTTTTCTTTCCTTTTAATTTTTGTGACTAGGGGGCAGTATTTTCATTTATGGAAAAATAACGTTCCCGTAGTAAACGGGATATTTTGTCAGGACAAGATGCTAGAATATGCATATAATTGACAGCTTAGGATAGAAAACACTCTAAAGTTTCCAAAACTGTAAAAAAATATTGTCTGTGAGTATAACAGAACTGATGTTGCAGGCGAAAGCCTGAGAAAAATCCAATCCGGAAGTGCCTCATGTTTTGAAAGCGCTGCGTTCCAATGCGTCCCTATTGAGCAGTGAATGGGCTATCAACCAGATTACTTTTTCTCCGTATTCCCCAAGGTGTCTACAGCATTGTGACGTAGTTTTGCGCATTTATGTTGAAGAATACCCGTAAATGGCTACATTGCGCAAGTGGTCACCTGATGCTCCCAGAGTGATTCTCGAGTAAAATACAGAGGTAGCCATTATTCCAATCGGTCCTACTGAAAACCTAATTGTCCTGGTGGATATATTATCGAATAGATATTTGAAAAACACCTTGAGGATTGATTATAAACAACGTTTGCCATGTTTCTGTCGATATTATGGAGCTAATTTTGAATATTTTTCGGCGTTTTCGTGACTGCAATTTCCGGGCGATTTCTCAGTCAAACGTGAAGAACAAACGGAGCTATTTCGCCTACAAAAATAATATTTTTGGAAAAAAGGAACATTGGCTATCTAACTGGGAGTCTCGTGAGTGAAAACATCCGAAGCTCATCAAAGGTAAACGATTTAATTTGATTGCTTTTCTGATTTCCGTGACCAAGTTACCTGCTGCTAGCTGGACAAAATGCTATGCTAGGCTATCGATAAACTTACACAAATGCTTGTCTAGCTTTGGCTGTAAAACATATTTTGAACATCTGAGATGACAGGGTGATTAACAAAAGGCTAAGCTGTGTCTCAATATATTTCACTTGTGATTTTCATGAATAGGAATATTTTCTAGGAATATTTACGTCCGTTGCGTTATGCTAATTAGTGTCAGTCGATGATTACGCTCCCTCATGCGGGATGGGGAGTCACTAGAGGTTAAAATTATAAACTTAGATTAGCTAACACAGCATGCCGTTGGGACACAGGAGTGATGGTTGCTGATAATGGGCCTCTGTACTCCTATGTAGATATTCCATGAAAAAATATGCCGTTTCCAGCTACAATAGTAATTTACAACATTACCAATGTCTACACTATATTTCTGATCAATTTGATGTTATTTTAATGGACAAAAATTGTGCTTTTCTTTAAAAAACAAGGACATTTCTAAGTGACCCCAAACTTTTGAACAGTAGTGTATATATTTAGTTCACAAAACATAATTTAAAAGTATGTATTAATAAGGCGTCTGTAATAGAATGTACTTGGCAAAAAGTAATGTAGACATTAATAAATGCATTTTTATAGTTTTCAAAATCTTTTTTACAATGGAGTAGAAGTACCAAAATGGCTGCGTGGTGGCTTTAATACAGCGCCCCTGAAAGTAATCTAGGGTTTATATACATCATTGGTTCCACACATGAAGCAAGTGATAACAAGCAATATAATCCTTTTTGTCAGTAGAGGCTGCTGAGGGGAGGACGGCTCATAATAATTACTGGAACGGTGCGAATGGAATGGCATCAAACACATGGAAACCATCTGTTTGATGTTTTTGATAACATTCCACCTATTCCGCTCCAGCCATTACCACGAGCCCGTTCTCCCCAGTTAACGTGCCACCAACCTCCTGTGTTTTGGTTATATATTTATTTATTTGTATTTTATTGGAACTTTATTTAACTAGGCAAGTCAGTTAATTAAGAACAAATTCTTAGTTACAATGACGGCCTACCAAAATGCAAAAGGCCTCCTGCGGGGATGGTGGCTGGGATTAAAAATAAAATAAAAATATAGGACAAAGCACACATCACGACAAGAGACACACCCCAACACCTTTAACAGAATGTGACTGGCAGAATGAGTGTTGCATGTGGAGGATGAGGGCTGCAGTAGGTACCTCAGATAGTGGGGCCGAAGAGGGTTTTATAAATAAGCATCAACCAGTGGGTATTGCAACAGGTATACAGAGATGACCAGTTTACAAAGGAGTACAGAGTGCAGTGATGTGTCCTATAAGGAGCATTGGTGGTAAATCTGATGGCCGAATGATAAAGAACATCTAGCCGCTCGAGATCACCCTTACCTGTTGATCTATAAATTATGTCTCCGTAATCTAGCATGGGTAGGATGGTCATCTGAATCAGGGTAAGTTTGGCAGCTGGGGTGAAAGAGGTGTGAAACCAAGTCTAGATTTAACTTTAGCCTGCAGATTTGATATGTGCTGAGAGAAGGACAGTGTACCATCTAGCCATACTCCCAAGTACTTGTATGAGGTGACTACCTCAAGCTCTAAACCCTCAGAGGTATTAATCACACCGGTGGGGAGAGGGGCATTATTCTCACCAAACCACATGACTTTTGTTTTTGAGGTTTTCGAAACAAGGTTGAGGGCAGAGAACACTTGTTGGACACTAAGAAAGCTTTGTTGTAGAGCGTTTAACACAAAATCTGGGGAGAGGCCAGCTGAGTACAAGACTATAATCTGCATATAAATGGATGAGATAACTTCCTACTGCCTGAGCTATGTTGTTGATGTAAATTGAGAAGAGCGTTTGGCCTAGGATTGAGCCTTGGGGTACTCCCTTGGTGACAGGCAGTGGCTAAGACAACAGATTTTCTGACTTTATACACTGCACTCTTTGAGAGAGGTAGTTAGAAAACCAGACCCCTCAGAGACACCTATACTCCTTAGCCGGCCCACAAGAATGAAATGATTTACCGTGTCAAAAGCTTTGGCCAAGTCAATAAAAATAGCAGCACAACATTGCTTAGAATCAAGGGCAATGGTGACATCATTTAGTACCTTTCAGGTTGCCGTGACACATCCATAACCTGAGCGGAAACCAGATTCCATACCAGAGAGAATACTATAGACATCAAGAAAGCCTGTAACGGTTCTCCTCCTCTTCTGACGAGGAGTATGAAAGATCGGACCAAAACGCAGCGTGATAAGTGTCCATGGTAAATTTAATAAAGAAACTGAGCACTGGATGACAAAAACAACAAAAGAGAATGACCGAGACTGAAACAGTTCTGTCTGGCAAGGATACAGAGACAGAAAACAACTACCCACAAATCATAGTGGAAAAACAGGCTGCCTAAGTATGGTTCTCAATCAGAGACAACGATCGATTGTTTTTTTATTACCATGTTTTGAGGCTATACAGTGTTTGTTTACATTTACAATGTTTACAAACATTGGAGGAAAAACAAGCTTAAATGTTCAGTTACCATGGGGTGAACGAAGTTGAGCAGTTGAACTAAGCTCATGAGGCATTTATAAGTTATATTCTTCAAGAATCAATGGGTATACAGGTATATCCTTCATTTATCAGTCCAAAAATGGATGTAGCAACTACAGTCTATCAAAAGTGTGCGAGTCCTTTAGGCCTAAGGATTTTTTCCCCCAGTGCGAATTAGATTGAGCAATAAACTTGATTTTGACAGTATGGAGCACAATACCACGGAGGAGTTTAGAAGGTAGGAACTCCCTCGAACTTGTAACTGCGCTGTTTTTCACTGGCTGTCCACTGTTCGCAAAAACAATGATTGATAGCCAGCTTAAACTTCTTGAATTCAACCATTATTGTGTTAAAATACAAATAGGCTATACGCTTGTAAACAGCCATCCACAACAACCACAATGCCTAAGGTGCAAATAGCTAAATGTGAGAGCAGCAGTGGGGTTCATACCAATGTAGATAGGCCCTATCAACAGTGTTTAATTTGAGCCAGATCCTGTTCCTCTCCTTTTATGACTGTTTTATTTCCGGAACTTGATTGGCCGGATCCGGTACCTCACTTTTTGTATTGTCAAAATACGAATAAAAGCGATCAGAGTTCATTTGAGTTGAGTCTTTTTTAATTATTCTCTTAATTTGTGCCCGGTCTTATGGTTTGCACAACAAACCCTATGTTTGAGACAAACACGTCGTCGTGGCTGTGTGAGAAGTTCAACTGTATCTCTCGCAGAACTAGAATGAGATTCACTTTATATGATTGCTCCCCCTCTCTTTGATCTGATAGACATGAGCCTGCAACTCTCATCTCTCCAGTGTTGAACTTCATAATTTATTTTCTTAGGCCTATAGAATCATAGCCGGGCAACGTATTCTGGAGGAGCTGCAGTACCCCTGATAAATTTGCCAAAGTTATAGAACTAGATTACTGCTGTCTCTTCTGAAATAAATTAAATAATTCAGAATAGCCTACTACACCGTACGAAGGCCTATAATTTATCCACAAAGAATCAATAGCTTCTTTTAAAAAATGTGCCTAGGTGTGGATTGACTGTAGCCCAATAACAAGACATAGCCTACAGGCGGGAACTTGCGACAAATCGGTCAGTGAACTGCATGCAGACATAAAAGGCCATTTGCAATATTTCAAATAGCCTACAATAACGGGAAAACACAGGTTGGAAAGCAAATGGCTCCTGCTGAAAATAGAAGACTAATCCTTATGCTGTAGGCTACCAAAATAAGATAAATGAGAGAGATGGACCTTTGGCGCGAATGCATGAGTTAGCTGTGCATCATTGGGTGGTGAGTCAGTGAAACTGGCAGGCATTTTTAAGACTGTAATTTCCTTCTCATATTGTAGCCTACAATATGTGTGTCTCTACACACCTAGGCCTAGGCTATTGATTATCGTTTTTATTGATCTCAGATTCTGTTTGTCAGTGTCACTCATTTGTGCTGTATTAAAAAAGATTCTGCCAAAATCTCCAGTCATGTAAAAACGACTTAGAATTTCATAAAATGCTTATATAAAAGGACACATTTTTTTTCCGGGATCCTAGGCTACTAAAATGTTCACCATGTGTGCAACCTCTGTAAGTGCCTCTCCTCTAGGCTACTGCTCTATTCCACTACGCAAATGCGATGATATGCAATGCTTCATTATAAAGTGATTTTTTTTTTCATGGTACCTCCAGAACTCTGCAGGTCACCCCTTCTTGCTCTCACTTTTTGTTCCGGTGTTGTGCCTAAATGTCACTGTGATCTTAGTTGCCGAAAGCATTTTTTATTTGTGTCCTTCAAGGCAGCTGTCAATGATCACGTCAGGCTGCGTTTCATTTGATTTTTTATGGCGGTTTGACACACTCAATTCTCCATTGCTGCGACTTGCTTACTAGTTGAGATTTCTGCTCTTCACTCTGTTGTCAGTTTAGCCTAGTAATGTCTGCAGTCTTCGGGTTTGGCTATTTGTTTCAAGTGTATTAGTCTATGAATAAATCTATTTGCCAAAATTCGTCATCTCTCCCATGTCTTATTCGACTAGTATTTGTTCTGAAATGTTTCAGTCAATCCGGAAAATGTCAAGAACTTTGAAAGTTTCTTTAAGTGCAGTTGCAAAAACCATCAAGCGCTATGATGAAACTGGCTCTCATGAAGACCGCCACAAGAAAGGAAGACCCATAGTTACCTGCAGAGGACATATTATTTGGAGTTAACTGCACCTCAGATTGCAGCGCAAATAAATGATTCAGAGTTCAAGTAAAAGACACATCTCAACATCAACTGTTCAGAGGAGACTGTGTGAATCAGGCCTCCGTGGTCGAATTGCTGCAAAGAAACCACTACTAAAGGACACCAATAAGAATAAGAGACTTGTTTGGGCCAAGAAGAAACAAGCAATGGACATTAGGCTGGTGGAAATCTGTCCAAATATTTGATTTTTGGTTCCAACCTTATGTCTTTGTGAGATGCAGAGGAGGTGAACGGATGATCTTTGGATGTGTGGTTCCCACCATGAAGCATGGAGGAGGTGGTGTGGGGGTGTTTTGCTGGTGACACTGTCTGTGATTGATTTATAATTCAAGGAACACATGACCAGCATGGCTACCAAAGCATTCTGCAGCGATACGCCATGCCATCTGGTTTGCATTGTGGTACTATCATTTGTTTTTCAACAGGACAATGACCCAAAACTTACCTATAGGCTGTGTAAGGGCTATTTGACCAAGAAAGAAAGTGATGGAGTGCTGCATTAGATGACCTGGCCTTCACAATCACCCGACCTCAAACCAATTGAGATGGTTCGGGAGGAGTTGGACCGCAGAGCGAAGGAAAAACAGCCAACAAGTGCTCTGCATATGTGGGAACTCCTTCAAGACGTTTGGAAAAGCATTCCAGGTGAAGCTGGTTGAGAGAATGCTAAGAGTGTGCAAAGCTGTCATCAAAGTTAAGGGTGGCTACTTTGAAGAATCTCAAATATAAAACATATTTTAATTTGTTTAAAACTTATTTTGTTACTGCATGATTCCATATGTGTTATTTAATAGTTTTGATGTCTTCACTATTATTCTACAGTATAGAAAATAGTAAAAATAAAAAAAAAACCTTGAATGTGTAGGTGTGTCCAAACTTTTGACTGGTACTGTACATGTAGGCTAATTCGTTATTCCCCAACCCTACACACACACACACACATAGAGAGAACCTGTCCATGTCTTTTTGTTCCTGTTGTTACATACCTGTCTTGTAGTTCACCTTTGCCTGCTTTACAAGAGCCACATGGTGCAGTACTGATTTTACCAACAACCGGTTGTCATGGCAACACAAGGGCTTTACTACATATCTGACTGGTTGAGAGAGCTATCTCCAGTTCCTATTATTGATTTGAGAACCTACAACAGAACAATAACACTCATACTGTTAGACAGGGAAGGATGTGACCAGGGTTAATCACATGTGTAGAATACATTAGAATTAGAATTTAGAATTAGACTGAAGAATTAGAGTTAGGCGGGTGGAATCAGGCCACGAGTCGGCTTCTGTCATATTCTGATGGTTATAGTCACTGGGTAATAATAGGAAGAGCTTTGAAGATTAACTTCACTTAACACACAAGCTGAGTGAGCACAGAACACATTAACACACACACACATCTGAAGCTTTTATGAGGTTAGGGTGTGTATCACAGGTCTACCATGACCAATCGCCATGGCTAAGACAGTTGGTATGGTAACTGATCAGTAAAGCTCCAAATCTCTTATTTTTAACAACCGACACAGACACACACACACACACACAAACCCGGTGGAGAGTGTGGTAAAACAGAGAAGACACAGTTTTGATACAGTCTTTACCAGATAAAGACAAGTTAGGATGTGTCAGTTATACCTTGAGAGCTTTTGTCCCGAACCCATTACGGCGTTTCAGGTACAATGTTTATGGTAATGATGCAGCAGTGTGTAGGAGGGAGATTCCCAGATGCGGGAAGTGTGCAGGAGGGCATGGCACAGAGGATTGTGTAGTTTTGGTGGATAAAGTTGTGTGTGTCAATTGTTGGGGTGCTTATGTTGAGAGGATCCCAGTAAGTAACAGATTTGTGCCAGTACAGAGGGATAGGGTAACAGTGAGTTATGCTACAGTAAGGTTGGCTTCTTAGTGTTCAGAGCAATGGTTATCAATTGAACCGCAGAAATGGAAAGTAAATCACAGAAAATAGATGTTGTGGTGGCAACTGCAGAGAAGTATTTGGGTATACTAGATTTTACTTATTAAGAAGAGTTACAGGGTGTGTTGAGGGGTGGTGTCCCGTCCTCCCAGGCTGGTGGCACGGGCAGGAGCAGATTGGGTCAAAGTAGTGGAATGGGGTAGTGGGTTTTTATTGATTGTAGGTGGCAACTGCAGAGAAGTGAGGACAGGTGCAGCTTTTAGTGTTCCTGAGTCGAAGGTGGCAGTGACAAAAAGAGCAACTGATAATTTATCTGTTTGCACAATGGAGTTGATGGCCATACTCTGGGCTGCAGAGTGGGTGGAGGAGGTGTGGCTAGACAGGGTAGTCATCTGCTCTGACTCCTGTGCAGCGCTGATGAGCTTAATTTGTGTCTCGGAGCAGACAGGATGTATTGTATGCGGTTTCGCAGTGCTTGTGTAGGATGAGACAGATGGGGGGGTATTTGTGATGTTCCTCTGCGTACCAGCTCATGTGGGAGTAGAGGGGAATGAGGAAGTGGATGTTAACACCAAGCAGGCTCTTAAGTATATTTAAAACCAAATACTTTTAGGCTTATATTCATGTGGTATTTTACTGGTGTCATGACTGGCCTGTTCGGGTCAGGTTACAGTGGACCACATTCCTACAAGAGACATCTCTCATACCTGCCAGAGGGGGAGAGATCCAGAGGTATGGAGGTGTTTTTTTTAATGACACCTCACACCCATTGTAAATCTTAAGGCAGCAGACAAAATCCCTTTGTCCTCTCACTGTGGAGGAAGGGAATGTATGATGGGCCTATGGAGAACCTACCTCAGAACAGTAACATGCAATAATGCTGTGTCTAAGAGGGTGAATTCAAGCAGGACCACCCGGTTACCACTCTCCAAGGAATCGTGTGTCTACACTGCTTTCATTCCTACACTGGAGGCCTGAGCTACACGGCTGACAGTACTCAGAAGACCCCCTTTCAGAACAAGGGCGAGGAAACAGACCACTAAGAGAAAGGACGCTGACATTGTGTGGACTATCAGAGAGTTACACCCGGTAACAACAGAAGTATTGCCATCGGAGGAGAAGTCAGAACTCAGAGACCCCATTGGAGACCTTCGACACGTAATTTCTTCATTACATTCTGACCCATAAGAGTGGCAGTTCGGGGCAAGGTTAGGGTTAAACTTAGCATAGTTTACAAATGTGCCCAAGTGTGCTATTCTCTTGTGCACTCTCTCTCTCTCGCTCTCTTTTTAAATCCCCATTTTGTGTAACACGTGTCATATTGTGTTGGCCCACTAGGGACCTGTTTCATTGTACTAAGTTCTAATCAATAGCCTAGAATGTGTGTTTGTGTATGTGTATCTTTTATATGAGAATTTTAGCTTGTTAGTAAATAAATAATCAACTCAATTGGTGTGGTACGGACATATTTAATGGGATTCGGGTTTGTGCAGATTCCCGGATTATGCGATGTTCAGGATGAGACTGTAGAGGAAATTAATGAATTAGCGACGGTTGTAAAATCGATTTTCTGATATTCTTTGAGTTCATTTGGGAAATAGAAACTCAATAAAACCAAACTTTCCCATGGTGCCCCCGGTTACTGAGTTAATAATTGCCTAATTATTTTAATCACGTAATTATAAACAGTTAATCAATCGATGAACGGCAGTCGTCACATAGATCAATACAACGTCACGACACTGGGTGACATTTACTTGAGTCATTTTCTATTAAGGTATCTTTACTTTTGCACAAGTATTACAATTTGGTACTTTTTCCACCTCTGAGAGAGTGGTAGAGGAAGATGGGTACAGGGTGAGGGATCCTGAGACGATTCCTGTGAGTAGGCAGAGACTAATCAAGTGTGTTGGGAAGAATATGTACTTTCAGTAAGGTGGGTTTCTTGGCAATCATAGCTATGGTTGTCAATTGTACTGCAGAAATGGATGGAAAGTCCCAGAAAACAGAGGTTGTGGTGGCAGCGGCAGAGAAACACTTGAGATAGCGAGGTTTTATGACAGAGCAGTTGCAGGGGGTGTTGAGTAGTAGTGTTACGTTCGTCTGGAGTATTATTAGATTGGGTTAATAGTGGAATGGGGTTATGTGTTTGTTTTTGTTTATTTTTAGAGAGGGCTAATAGTTGGCAGGGTAACTTTAAATTGAATGCAATTTGCCAACACAATCCCAAAGAAGGAGTAATATCTCTGCTTCATTCAGAGTTGCCATGCCTGTGGTTTTCTGCAACTTGGGCTACTTTGAAAAATTATATCGGGGCTACTTCTAAATTGCACTGTGGCCACAATGGCATTTCTCTCAAAAAATATATATTTCACTGTGACCTGCTGCTACCAGGCAGTGAGCAGGCTGTTAGTTAGTGAGTGATTGATGGGAAGGGCAGGAGGGGGTGTGTATATGTTGAGAGCACTGGTTGGAAGACACTGCAGCTGAGCCATGGAGAGAAAGCAGCACGCATGCACGTTGTGACTACTTTTTACCAGTAGGCTATTTAGATTATGGAAACCCCTACACTATATATACAAAAGTATGTGGACACCCTTACAAATTAGTGGATTCGGCTATTTCAGCCACACCATTTGCTGACAGGTGTATAAAATCGGGCATGCAGCCATGCAATCTCCATAGACAAACATTGACCACAGAATGGCGTTACTGAAAAGCTCACTGACTTTCAATGTGGCACCGTCATAGGATGCCACCTTTCCAACAAGTCAGTTCATAAAATGTCAGCCCAGAAAGAGCTGCCCCAGTCAACTGAAGTGCTGTTATTGTGGAGTGGAAACGTCTAGGAGCAACAACGGCTCAGCCGTGGAGTGGTAGGCCACACAAGCTCACGGAACGAGACCGCTGAAGCGCAAAGCGTGTAAAAATTATCTGTCCTCGGTTGCAACATTCACCACAGAGTTCCAAACTGCCGCTGGAAGCAACGTCAGCACAATAACTGTTTGTCGGGAGCTTCATGAAATGTGTTTCCATGGCCGAGCAGCCGCACACAAGCCTAAGCTCACCATGTGCAAAGCCAAGCGTGAGTGGTGTAAAGCTCACTGCCATTGGACTCTGGAGCTGTGGAAATGCATTATCTGAAATGATGAATCAAGCTTCACCATCTGGCAGTCCCACGATTGAATCTGGATTTGGCGGATGCCAGGAGAACGCTACCTGCCCGAATGCATTGTGCCAACTGTAAAGTTTGGTGGAGGAGGAATAATGGTCTGGGGCTGTTTTTCCTGGTTCGGGCTTGGCCACTTAGTTCCAGTGAAGGGAAATCTTAACGCTATAGCATACAATGGCATTCTAGATGATTCTGTGCTTCCAATTTTCTGGCAACAGTTTGGGAAAGGCCCTTTCCTGTGTCAGCATGACAATGCCCCTGGTTTGTCAAGATCGGTGTGGAAGAATCACATCGAACACGTTTGGGATGAATTCGAACGCCGACTGTGAGCCAGGCCTAATCGCCCAACCTCACTAATGCTCTTGTGGCTGAATGGAAGCAAGTCCTCACAGCAGCATCTAGTGTAAAGCCTTCCCAGAAGAGTGGAGGCAGTTTTGGCAGCAAAGGGGGGACCAACTCCATATTAATGCCCATGATTTTGGAATGAGATGTTTGACGAGCAGGTGTCCACATCCATTTGGTCATGCAGTGTATTTCCAACCCTTTTCTCATAAAACATACTAACTCACTAGAAGTAACATAAAGGCGACTAAGCACTGGAAAACGACTTTAGGCGCACTAGAGCCTTTAGATAAATTCTCTCAGAGATGGTTTAAAGTAAACTGCATTCTAATGTCGACTTTTGTCATGGAAAACCGTATCAAGCGACGCATGCTGAGTTCATGGGTCTTGAGCGCTGCACGAGTGGACTTTTGAAATGGAACTTATGGATCTCCCTCACATGCTTGCTTCTGTTCTGAAAAACTCCACAACGAAACTGACATTAAAAGCGGAGAATGATACATTTGCATCTGTTGGCCGTCAAGTAGACTTCATTTCTATGCCATTGTAGGCCACTGTAGCCTACCATTTGATACAATAAATATGTTGAAATGACGATATCACTGGAGTCATTGCGAATCAATTTGTGCCACTTTTGTAGCCTACCAGGAGCTGGCAAATGGGTTTAATAAATAGCCAATAATGAACTAATGTTTAGTTCATTAAATTGTAAGTTATCAGTCATGGTCACAGCTCTATTGCAAATGTATCATTCTCCATATTTAATGTCCGTTTCATTGTGGATTTTTCCCTGAAATGAGATGTTGGCCAATCAGGGGCTATAGGCTACCTGCAGCTACCGGTTGAATTGCAATTATAAACTAGGATTTTACTCAATAGCCTATGCCTATTGAAATAAGTCAGTCGTGCAAATAGACCATCTATAACGTTTTTTAGTCTTAACATCTGGCACATATTGGGCTCCCGAGCGGCGCAGTGGTCTAAGGCACTGCATCTCAGTGCTAGAGGCATCACTACAGACCGTGGTTCTATTTCAGGCTGTATCACAACCAGCTGTGATTGGGAGTCCCATCGGGCGGCGTACAATTGGCCCAGCTTCGTCTGGGTTAGGGTTTGGCCGGGATAGGTTGTCATTGTAAATAAGAATTTGTTCTTAACTGACTTGCCTAGTTAAATAAACATAACAAAGGCACAATTTCTTGGAAATAGCCAAACTTCATCCAAGTGTTTCTTACACAGAGATTGAGATCCTCTATCCAATTTTCATCACTCAAACTCTCCCCTAGGATTGTTCTATAGTCATGCACATGCGCAAATGGGATTTATTTTCAATTATAAACTGGGTCATTCAAGCCCTGAATGCTGATTGGCTGAATGCAGTGTACCAGGGGTATGACAAAATATTTAGTTTTACTGTTGTAATTACTTTGGCAACCAGTTTATGTTCGCTGCAATAAGATACCTTTGGTGGTGGTATAGAGCAAATAGCGTATGGCTACGGGTTGTGTCCTAAGAACAGCCCTTAGCCGTGGTATAATGGCCATATAGCACACCTCCTTGGGTCTTATTGCTTAATCATAGCAGTCGAAACAAGTTAAATCGATGATGGAATTGATGGAAAATGATCTGTCGAGTTTAATAAGGGCAAATGATCTTTTCTCTTGGAACATATTCTTAAACTCGCAATAATGATTATTTTGATGGATGTTTGTTTGTCAGGCCTTTATTTTAGGACAGCCTGCGGCTCTCCTCAACTCCGGGGCCTGTTTAGGTGTAAGTCACTGATGTCCAGGTTGTACTGCAGTATCCATGGGACCATGATGGTTCGTGGTTAGAGCAAGTCTTATGTCAGGCCCTGGGGTGTATCTGAAGTTTTTCCAAAGGCCCAAATCTAATCCTCCTAATTTTAGATGGGTATGTAGAAGTTTCCATGCAAATCTTACAATGACATCAATGGAGGAGTTTGGGGAAAAGGTCTGTGGGTGAGGCAATCTTATATTAGGATCCCTACAAATGGTAGGCCTACAATAGGTGTTTATAACTCACTTTGTTTCCTGGTCATTTCTGTTCCTTTTCCCCATCTGGAAACGTCTGATCAGGACAGGATGCGTCATGGAGGCAGACAGTGTTCCTCTTCAATATGGCGTGTCTCACATTGTACAGATAATCATCTCTCAAAACAAGGTGAGTAATCCGAGAGCCACGCTGAATAACATTATGTACAGGTTTAGTGCGTCACTCTCTCACTGGCCCTCAACTCCCTCTTTCATTGAAAAATGAGACTATCTCGTGTTACTGGTACAATTTGCTGTTTAACATTTTTTTTTTCTTGACGATAGTGCCACCTAGAGTGAGGACAGAAGAAGAGGAGAGAGAATTTGAAGAGAAATAAGTACAGGTCGATGTGTGTATTTACAGAAACGTAAAGCTGGGCATGACTGTGCTTGCCTGGCACAATTGAATAGTCCAAAAAGTGCAAACCACACTCATTTGCCATAATTTCCCTACTTTTCTATCTCTTTAAGCCAAAATCCAGGCCATGTCAGAGGAAGAGTTAAAGGATCTGTTGATGGATGTAAACTCAGCAAAAAAAAAAAAGAAACGTCCCTTTTTCAGGACCCTGTCTTTCAAAGACAATTCGTAAAAATATAAATAACTTAACAGATCTTCATTGTAAAGGGTTTAAACACTATTTCCCATGCTTGTTCAATGAACCATAAACAATTCATGAATTGTGGAACGGTCATTAAGACACTAACAGCTTACAGACAGTGGGCAATTAAGGGCACAGTTATGAAAACTTAGGAAACTAAAGAGGCTTTTCTACTGACTCCAAACACCAAAAGAAAGATGCCCAGGTTGCCTGCTCATCTGCATGAAAGTGCCTTAGGCATGCTGCAAGGAGGCATGACGACTGCAGATGTGGCCAGGGCAATAAATTGCAACGTCCGTACGGTGAGACGCCTAAGACAGCGCTACAGGGAGACAGGACGGAGAGCTGATCGTCCTTGCAGTGGCAGACCACGTGTAACAACACCTGCACAGGATCGGTACATCCGAACATCACACCTGCGGGACAGGTACAGGATGGCAACAACAACTGCCCAAGTTACACCAGGAACGCACAATCACTCCATCAGCGCTCAGACTGTCTGCAATAGGCTGAGAGAGGCTGGACTGAGGGCTTGTAGGCCTGTTGTCTGTTGAGGACCAGCCTTACATCACCGGCAACAACATTGCCTATAGGCACAAACCCACCGTCGCTGGACCAGACAGGACTGGCAAAAAGTGCTCTTCACTGACGAGTCGCGGTTTTGTCTCACCAGGGGTGATGGTCAGATTTGCATTTATCGTCGAAGGAATGAGTGTTACACCGAGGCCTGTACTCAGGAGTGTGATCGATTTGGAGGTGAAGGGTCCGTCATGGTCTGGGGCGATGTGTCACAGCATCATCGGACTGAGCTTGTTGTCAATGCAGGCAATCTCAACGCTGTGCGTTACAGGGAAGACATCCTCTTCCCTCATGTGGTACCCTTCCTGCAGGCTCATCCTGACCTGACCCTCCAGTATGACAATGCCACCAGCCATGCTGCTCGTTCTGAGCGTGATTTCCTGCAAGACAGGAATGGCCATGGCCAGTGAAAAGCCCAGATCTCAATACTATTGAGCACGTCTGGGACCTGTTGGATTGGAGGGTGCGGGCTAGGGCCATTCCCCTCAGAAATGTCCGGGAACTTGCAGGTGCCTTGATGGAAGAGTGGGGTAACATCTCACAGCAAGAACTGGCAAATCTGGTGCAGTCCAGGAGGAGGTGATGCACTGCAGTACTTAATGCAGCTGGTGGCCACACCAGATACTGATTGTTGCTTTTGACCCATTATTCAATGTCTGTTAGTCACATGTCTGTGGAACTTGTTCAGTTTATGTCTCAGTTGTTGAATCTTGTAATGTTCATACAAATATTTACACATGTTAAGTTTGCTGAAAATAAATGCAGTTGACAGTGAGAGGACGTTTCTTTTTTTGCAGAGTTTAGTTAAAAGATGTCCAGGACTGATGTTCGACCTCCGACAAACAAAGCCTTGCAGCACACAGCCACGACCAGCCGCTCCTGGGGTGCCGGACTGGTGTGTGTTCACACTGCAGGGAGATGACCACCACAGCAATGCAGAGAGGAAGTGTTGCAGCCAGGAACCACACCAATGTGTCAGCCAGATGGCTCACTTAAATTGGTTGGTTCTCTACAAGACCGTACTACACATGGACTACTGATGAGGTGGGTATTTCACATCACACCTGGGTTAAATAATATTTTCCTTTCAAATACTTACGCTGGGCTTGATTTAAGTCTGGCACAATGGAACCAATAGAATACAGTAGTCCCAAAAGTGCAAACACCAACCATCCGTCACTCCAGAGTCAGACAGGCTAATTCAACACTCCAAGTATTTGAAAGGGGGAAAAATACTATTTGAACCCAGGTCTGCTACACATTGTTGGTGGGCGACATTTGAGCGCTTTAACTGTCCGGAGAACTGTAATAAATCCAATCCATTGATTCATTACAGGAGGGAGCTGCTAAAGTTGCTTTACCCACTGGATGACGAAGATGAAAACATCAGGTTGTTTTGCCATAAAAGCCTACTAGCAGTACCTCACGCTGAGGTCCGGAAACCTGGACGGTGGCGATGGGGGCATCATGCCCAGTTGTTGTCAGGAGAATCAGAGACACCTACCCTGATCCTGAAGATAAATTCTTTGGGTTAGACACCTCACTCTTTTTTTTATTTTTTTATAGCTTTATCTCAGACATACCTGTGCCTTGTTCTCTTGTAAATGTTCTGAAATTACACATAGTGTAGCTGCTTTAAAAAAGGACAGGAGGATGGATAATGTTTCACTTCGACAATTGTCCATTCAATCCCCTTTGTTTTCCTTAAGGTATTTTGTCACGTATCTGGCTTGTTATTTTCCAATGTGCCATAATGACAGAGAAACCATGACTCTGGAACTTTGTGTATATTTTATATATATATATATATATATATATATATATATATATATATATAACACATTTCTGAGTTGTTTGTCATAGAACATAGAACAAAGTGTGTGCAAAAACATTACATCACCACTATCTTTTCACAGCAAATCAGAATGAAGAAACAATGTATTGTCTGTCTGGGGTAATATTATGCTGATTAAACCGATACAAAATATCCCATTGTTCAAGCCCTCTTTCAACCGGAAATCCCACACCTTCAATTGGACTGACACTTAGCAACATCCAATGAGAAGTGTCATAGATACTTGAATGATGCGTGATGTGGCCAATAGGCGCAGGGATAAAGCCGCTTTAGCGGCAGTAGATGTAGAGCTGATTTGCAACCCGCCGAAGGAGATCTGGAGAAGAAGGAAAATGTCTCCTGTCTCACCACGCACCGTTCTAGGATCAGCTTGCTGTTAGGAAAAAGCAAAGAGCAAAGTGGTGAGTCGGAAAATCCTCACTACTTGCACTACAATGAAGGTTAGCGGCAACATTTTATTCAACCTGTTCAGAATGTGTTGTATTCTATTTAAGATCACGTCGATTAAGCCTTTCCACCGTGCCCCCACTGCGGCCTAGCCAGCCATGTTTAGGTTTCAGACAGACACAGACAATATTAATGGTTTACTTTTTACAAAACAGAATTGCGAGTGGGCTTCGTGTATAATTGCAATGGTAGCAGTTATAGTATAGACTTGTAACACTTCGGGCCCAATGTACAATCGGAGTAGTTAGCAAGGTACAGTAGCGTGTCTGATTTACAAAGGAAGTGGTTGCCCTTGCCATTTACAAGACACTAAACTAGATGGATATCTAAGTCTGGCTTAGGTTAGCGCCAAAGCAAATGCGAGGGTGACCAAAAGCTAGAGATAACACATGTGACGTCCAAACCTCAGTTATTTGCATAATGACAAAAAAAATGCTCTTATCATAAGACCATGCCATACAGTACCTTCAGAAAGTATTCATACTCCTTGACTTTTTCAAAATTTTCTTGTGTTAAAGTGGGATTTAATTGTAATTTTACGTCAACAATCTACACAAAATACTCTGTCCAAGTGGAAGAAAAAAATCTAACATTTTGTAAAAATGAGTCAATGCATGTTAGAATCACTTTTAGCAGAGATTACAGCTCCTGAGTCTTTCTGGGTACGTCTCTAAGAGCTTACCTGGATTGTGAAACATTTAGCCCATTATTATTTTCAAAGTTCTTCTAGCTATGTCAAATTGTTTGTTGATCATTGCTATACAACCATTTTCAGGTCTTGCCATAGATTTTCAAGCAGATTCAAGTCAAAACTGTAACTCTGCAATTCTGGAACTTTTACTGTCTTTTTGGTAAGCAACTCCGGTGTAGATTTGGCCTTTGTGTTTTAGGTTATTGTCCTGGTGAAAGGTGAATTCATCTCCCAGTATCTGGTGGAAAGCAGACTGAACCAGGTTTACCGCCAGGATTTTGCCTGTGCTTAGCTCCATTTCTTTTTTATCCTGATAAACTCCCCAGTCCTTAACGATTACAAGCATAATCATAACACGATGCAGCCACCACTATGCTTGAAAATATGGAGAGTGGTACTCAGTAATGTATTGGATTTGCCCCCAATTTTCTTTTGCTGTATTACTTTAGTGCCTTGTTTTAAACAGGATGCATTATTTTTGAATACTTTTATTCTGTACAGGCTTCCTTGTTTTCACTCTGTCAATTAGGTTAGTATTGTGAAGTTACTACAATGTTGTTGATCCATCCTCAGTTTTCCCCTATCACAACCATTACCCTCTGTAACTGTTTTAAAGTCACAATTGGCCTCATGGTGAAATCCCTGAGCGGTTTCCTTCCTCTCCAGCAACTGAGTTAGGAAGGATGCCTATATCTTTGTAGTGACTGGGTGTATTGATACACCATTCAAATGTGTAACTTCACCATAGTCAAAAGGATATTCAATGTCTGCTTCTTTTAAAATCAATTTGTACTCATCTACCAATAGGTGCCCTTCTTTGCGAGTCATTGGAAAACCTCCCTGCCCATTGTGGTTGAATCTGTTTGAAATTCACTGGGTCGACTGAGAGATCTTCATAATTGTATGTGTTGGTAACATAGATGAGGTAGTCATTGTAAACCCTGTTAAACACTATTATTGCAAACGTATGTGACTTGTTAAGCACATTTTTACTCCTGAACTTAATTAGGCTTGCCATAATGAAGGAGTTTAATACTTATTGACTCAATACTTATCCTATTTAACTATTGCTGTACATATACTATTTTTCAGATATACTACATATTCTATCCATATACTGTCTTAATTGTCCATACATCCCATCACATTTATTTATTCTCTGGACTCTGACCATCCTAATATTTCTTAAGTATTCCATTATTTAACCTTTTAGATGTGAATTGTTAGATACTGCTGCGCTATTGAGGCTAGGAACATATGTATTTCGCTACACCCACTGTAACATCTGATAAATATGTGTATGTGACCAATAAAATTTGATTTGAAGAACTTTCAGCTTTTCATTCTTTATTAATTTGCAAAAATGCCAAACATAATTCCACTTTAAGGTTATGGGTGTATTGTGTGTAGCCCCCCCCCCCCCCCCCCCCCCCCCAAAAAAAACAACATTTTAATAAATGTTAAATTCAGGCTGTAATACAACAATATGTGGAAAAAGTCAAGGGGCACTGAAGGGATGAGACAGGTTAAATAATGATTTTTAAGCCTTGAGACAATTGGGAAATTGTGTATGTGTGCCATTCTGAGGGTGAATGGGCAAGACAAAAGATTGAAGTGTCTTTGAACTGGGTATGGTAGTAGGTGGCAGGTGCATTGGTTTGAGTGTATCAAGAACTGCAACGCTGCTGTTTTTTTTACACTCAACAGTTTCCCGTGTGTATCAAGAATGGTCCACCACCCAAAGGACATCAAGCCAACTTGACACAACTGTAAGAAGCATTGGAGTCGATATGGGCCAG
The DNA here is from genome assembly GCF_045791955.1 of Oncorhynchus clarkii lewisi. Taxonomy (NCBI): domain Eukaryota; kingdom Metazoa; phylum Chordata; class Actinopteri; order Salmoniformes; family Salmonidae; genus Oncorhynchus; species Oncorhynchus clarkii. The sequence continues at coordinate 59,016,398 of NC_092166.1, forward strand.
CATCCCTGTGGAACGTTTTCGACACCTTGTAGTCCATGCACTGACGAGTTGAGGCTGTTCTGAGGGGAAAAAGGGGGGTGCAACTCAATATTAGGAAGCTGTTCCTAATGTTTTGTACACAGTGTATATGCCATACCCATGTAATAGGCCTACCCATTTATTATTTACCAGAATACAATCTTAAATAGAAGTCCATTTAAATTGTTGAATTGGAGAGGGTGGGAAAGATGATACATATATTTTCATACTACTGGTGGCAATTATTTCTAATTGGGGAATCACAGATGTTGATTTAAATGTTTTTTATTGCAATATTGATGATGATAGTTACTCTGTAGACCAGTGTTTGATGTCGGGTTTTCTTTCTCTGTCCTATAGACTTTACCCTAAACTGACCCTAGCAGTGTGTAAGCACAAACTCATCCTACTCCTGACGCTGAGACAAATACAGAAAAGTTCGGGAGAAACTCTTCGCACTCCAAACAGTCACCCAGGAAGTAAAGAGGAAATGACATCCGAGCAGATGGAACCAAATCCCAGCCTGGCGGGGGTGGACTCCCAAGGCAACATGGTGTTTAGAGTGGTTAAACCTGTCATGGGCATCTTCCAAGTCTCCTCCGAACAGACCAACTCTGTGGGACAGGGGGCTTATCAGCAGACTATGGTCGAGGGGCTGACAGGGTTACAAGGGTTATCCAACCACCCCTCCATGGTGCTGGGGGATGGACAGGGGCAGCAGGGAATGGGGGACGTGAACCAGATGCAAACCCAGATTCAGATCCCGGCAGGCGACACCACCCAGACTCAGGCTGGTGCTCCAGACCACAACCACGTACCCCATGTTCCGTTTGCTGAGGTGTCGTCTCTCCTGGACCCCAACATGAAGAGCTCCAAGGCCCGTAAGTATCACAGCCAGAGAAGGAGGGGATTAGGCCAGGGCTGCCCCTCCTACTGGAGACCTCTCATCTTGCAGGATATTCCTGTCCTACTACTCTAACACACCTGATTCTACCTATCAGCTACTCCTCGGGACCATGATTAGCTTCACCCCCAGTAGTTCTCCAGGAGGAAGGTTGGCCTTACCTGCTGTAGTATGGATTAAGCGGAAGATTCAACACAATTGTATCATTCATCTATTGTTCCTTTGGTACTAGGTAAGTACCTGATACCCTATGACGAGATCAAGCGTCGTCTGGAGGCTCCAGAGAAGATGTCTCTGCGTTCGCTAGCAGCCTACACCAGGGTCAGCCGCGGCCCGGCCAGCAAGAAAACGCTTCAGGAGTCTCTAAATATACTGGGCCTCACTCCTAGTACTACTACTGCTGTATCCTCCTCCTTCTCCAAGCTCACAGAGGGTAAGTGTGTGCGTGTTTGTGTGCGGGCATCTCTCGCGGTTTCTAGATTGTTAAAATGTTGTGTTTTCCAGGTGACACCAAAGCCCTGTGTAACGACATGAAGGACTTTGCCCATGACTACATGGACTTTGGAAACATGGCCAAGCAGCTTATACCAGAGACTAACACAGTTCAACACTGGTCAAAGGTCATAGAAACCAGGTAATACCAAACCCTCACCCACACCACACCTGGTTAGTGTGGTTACAGCACAGTGTTGTCATGAGTTGACTATGAGCTATATGTTTTCTGTACAGTGAGACAAACACTAACACACCTTTTCCCACCCCACCTGGGATAGGAGCCACCTGGAGGCGATGAGGAAGTGTTTCCGTGACCCGGTCAACAGTGCATTGTTCGACAACGTGACTCACGGCCTGGGCCTCGGGATGCTCGACACCGCCCTAGACATGATCACCATGGTGATTGACAAACAGATTCGCATCCTGTCCGGCGCAGCTGCAACCGATCCCGTCGACACCGGTCCTCCAATGAGACGCATCCGCCGCCGCCACCGCAAGCCCCGAGATGACGGCAACGACAAACCGCTCAGGTCAGTGGGCGGGGTTAAAGGTCAAGGGAAAGGATCGGGGAAGGGCAAAGGGAGGGGCCGAGGCAGGAAGAAGGCGCAGCTGCAGGAGTCCGGAACCCCGGTTGGTGTTGCCATGGATACAACCCAGCAGCAGGATCAAGAGCATCATCAGCCAGAGGACGTGGAGAGCAGTGTTCTAACACTTGTCTCCGTCGGTTACGAGACCATATCCAGTGGCCTCAACGCCACGGTACAGCTCTGAAGATGTTTAATTGTTGAACAAACAATGCTTAACAGGAGTCAGACTTCGCTGAACATTTCCCCAATGGGGTGGCTGGGAGCAGAACAGTCTTAGTAACGTTGTGATGTGTAGACGTCACTCAGGTCTGGGCTATGTAACCCCAAACATTCAGAGGAAGACATGTAGAGGACACCGGGGGACGTTCAGGGACGTCACATCATTTTGGTTTAGTATTTTAGTTTAGTTTTTGTGCTGCAGCTGTTGCCTACTGATACACTCAATCAATGTATTTGTTCATTTGTTAAGCACAGAGGTGATGATTGCAGCTTTATTAAAGTGGAAATCAATTCAAATGACAGAGAAGCGTTGATGTTGAAAAATCTACAATGTAGAGATGAGTCTCAATTCGGGTCTTTGGATAAGGCCGTTGCTTTGGTTGACCTACTCATCTGGCATTGGATAGCCCAGTTGATTTCGATCATGAGTAGACCTCTTATAGCTCTCTCCACCTCTCCATTACTGTAACATGGGGAACACATTATGCCAGTACTTAGTCAATGATTGTATGTTTATATTAAAACCTGGAGTGCTGAAATACTTGCATTAAAGCTTTAATTTTCTTAACCAAGGTAAATTTATTTATTTCTAACAGAATCAGTGTTGCAGTATGTGACCTATATCACTGAGGGAGTTTGATTAAGCTGAACCGGGGTGCACTGGGATATGGCCTGTGACGTGACCGGGCAAAAACAGTGAGGGAGGAGCACCCTTCTGAAATCTAATAGTAATCTGTGCTGTCCTGGTCATATTGTCAACAAGGCAGCATGGTGCTTCGTTCAAAAACACGTATTTTCCAAACAATTTAAAGTAGTTTTCCTTGGCAGGCAGATACAGCATATACAGTGGGGCAAAAAAAGTATTTAGTCAGCCACCAATTGTGCAAGTTCTCCCACTTAAAAAGATGAGAGAGGCCTGTAATTTTCATCATAGGTACACTTCAACTATGACAGACAAATTGAGAAAAAAAAATCCAGAAAATCACATTGTAGGATTTTTTATGAATTTATTTGCAAATTATGGTGGAAAATAAGCATTTGTTCAATAACAAAAGTTTATCTCAATACTTTGTTATATACCCTTTGTTGGCAATGACAGAGGTCAAATGTTTTCTGTCAGTCTTCACAAGGTTTTCACACACTGTTGCTGGTATTTTGGCCTATTCCTCCATGCAGATCTCCTCTAGAGCAGTGATGTTTTGGGGTTGTTGCCTGGCAACACGGACTTTCAACTCCTTCCAAAGATTTTCTATGGGGTTGAGATCTGGAGACTGGCTAGGCCACTCCAGGACCTTGAAATGCTTCTTACGAAGCCACTCCTTCGTTGCCCGGGCGGTGTGTTTGGGATCATTGTCATGCTGAAAGACCCAGCCACGTTTCATCTTCAATGCCCTTGCTGATGGAAGGAGGTTTTCAATCAAAATCTCACGATACACGGCCCCATTCATTCTTTCCTTTACACGGATCAGTCGTCCTGGTCCCTTTGCAGAAAAACAGACCCAAAGCATGATGTTTCCACCCCCATGCTTCACAGTAGGTATGGTGTTCTTTGGATGCAACTCAGCATTCTTTGTCCTCCAAACACGACGAGTTGAGTTTTTACCAAAAAGTAATATTTTGGTTTCATCTGGCCATATGACATTCTCCCAATCTTCTTCTGGATCATCCAAATGCTCTCTAGCAAACTTCAGACGGGTCTGGACATGTACTGGCTTAAGCAGGAGGACACGTCTGGCACTGCAGGATTTGAGTCCCTGGCGGCGTAGTGTGTTACTGATGGTAGGCTTTGTTACTTTGGTCCCAGCTCTCTGCAGGTCATTTACTAGGTCCCCCCGTGTGGTTCTGGGATTTTTGCTCACCGTTCTTGTGATCATTTTGACCCCACGGGGTGAGATCTTGCGTGGAGCCCCAGATCGAGGGAGATTATCAGTGGTCTTGTATGTCTTCCATTTCCTAATAATTGCTCCCACAGTTGATTTCTTCAAACCAAGCTGCTTACCTATTGCAGATTCAGTCTTCCCAGCCTGGTGCAGGTCTACAATTTTGTTTATGGTGTCCTTTGACAGCTCTTTGGTCTTGGCCATAGTGGAGTTTGGAGTGTGACTGTTTGAGGTTGCGGACAAGTGTCTTTTATACTGATAACAAGTTCAAGCAGGTGCCATTAATACAGGTAACGAGTGGAGGACAGAAGAGCCTTTTAAAGAAGAAGTTACAGGTCTGTGAGAGCCAGAAATCTTGCTTGTTTGAAGGTGACCAAATACTTATTTTCCACCATAATTTGCAAATAAATTCATAAAAAATCCTACAATGAGATTTTCTGGAATTTTTTTCTCAATTTGTCTGTCATAGTTGAAGTGTACCTATGATGAAAATTACAGGCCTCTCTCATCTTTTTAAGTGGGAGAACTTGCACAATTGGTGGCTGACTAAATACTTTTTTGCCCCACTGTATGTATTTTTCTCATGGGCAAACACTTTTGCATTAGAAAACATAGAATCTTAAGTCATTACTCCACGTGCTTGACATGCGTCACTTTGTTTTGAGACTTCTCCAAAGGGCTTTAAACGCGGTTCACGCCTGGGAGAAAGGCAAGTTGGTTTTTAAAACCAATCCAGTTTTCACCTGGGCCAGCTTAAACAAATTAAAGTTTATTGATTGTGTACACAGATTTGCAGGTGTTACAGCAGGCACAGCGAAGTGCTTCTGTTACTAGCTCCAACAGTGCAGCAGTCCCAACATCTTACCACTGCTACACCTGGCTATCAGCGGAGCCTTGTCTGGCTGCGAAACAGTTCATTCAGCCTCATTTACTGCCTTTTAAAACATAGCTGATATGGCTGACTTGCTTAAACAAATGTGATTTCTAATGACAATGAGATGTACAAACTATGGCATAAGGAGATGATACGAGGCAATCCGTAATTTTGATTAAGACATTAATGAGCGAGCTAGGAGGGACGTAGTCAATATAACTATTTGTTTAGCCCTTTTGAAATGTACAGCGACAGAATTCAGAACATGGGCTGTTCTTACAGTGTTCTACCTGTACACCAAGTCAGAATCATAGGATGAATAAAGGGTGCATATAAGCAGACAATGAAAGCTCTTACAATATTCAATGATTACATTTCTCAAAAACAGGTTACAGGCTACATGTGCACCACCAAGTCAGAACAGTAGGCAGAATTAAGAGGGGTAAATAGTCCAAATTATTAGGGTGAGGCATATGGGCTTGTAACATCTTACTACATAACATACACATAGTATTACTTTCTTAGCTACAGTATACATATCTCCCTGGCATATTACATAATTTATGCAGCAGCATACAATACATTTTTGGACTCACCTTGTTGTGCTGGGCTCACTTGAACAGGAAGGTGACAAGGTGTTCCTTCCTGGGCAAATGTTGTCATCAAAGTCTGGCATTCTCTGGATTTCTGGTGCTTTCAAAACAACTGGGGCTCTGGAAAAAAAACAGGGTTGAATCATGATGACGTCATTGATCTTCAGGCCGTAGCTCTAGAAAATGACCAGATTTACAATTCCGAGCTGGATGACCGTTCAAAACTTATTTTCCCAGTCGGAGCTCGTTTATTCCCGACTTCCCAGTTGTTTTGAACTCACTGAAGTCAAGTTTTCACAGTTCTGAGTTAACAATCATGTTTCATTGACAGCATGGTCAATGTTGAATGTTTATCATTGTTAACTTGGAAAATAGCCCCTTAATCCCAGATTTGGGGCCACACAGCCACTCTACATTGCTTTGCAATGCTTGCAGTTAGCCACTGTCACTGATTCCTTCCAAATGACTAATTGTTGAATTTGTGATTTCCAACTTGTTGTGTAATCTTTATGGCCGATGAGCATCGATACGCTTTTTCTGTAATTTCTCTTCATTATTTGTCTTCATATGACAAGGATTGAAAATAATTTGCCAGTAGGTTTTCGACTTGATTCAAGATGATAACTGCTCACTAAGATTTTGAAAGTATGATGTTGACATCAGTCCAATGAAAGCTACTGTACATATAACATGATTTGACGTCATTTTAACTGTGGCCAATGACCTTGAGCCTTCTTGAATGGGCACTTCTAATGTAACTCTATGGCAGCACCCAAGGGGCTAGAATTTTCTAGCTCTACCCTTAGACTTGGCAGTGACGCAGTGTCCCCATGAGTGACAGAACACTGAATCAATCATACCTCGCAACGCTCCGTATTTTCTGCTGGCTTGCCCCACCACCACAGAAAGCACTGAGCTAGGCTGAAACACCTGCATTTTGGAGCTGCCTTACTCAAGAAAACAAAAATGAGACTGTGTTTGTATGTGGCTTTATTAACTCAATTATATATATATATATATATATATATATATATTTTTTAACATTGTTTGCTAACTGATATGTGACACGTATTAATGCCAAAATAACACGCAAAACAGGCAAGCCAAAGAATTTTGTAAAAATGTGGGGTTCAAAACCTGCCCTGAATGATAGGTCGCCACTGCACATCGCCTGTGGAAAGTTGTCCCACTCCTCTTCAATGGCTGTGCGAAGTTGCTGGATATTGGCAGGAACTGGAACACGCTGTCTTACACGTTGATCCAGAGCATCCCAAACATGCTCAATGGGTGACATGTCTGGTGAGTATACAGGCAACGGAGGAACTGGGACATTTTCAGCTTCCAGGAATTGTGTACAGATCCTTGCGACATCGGTCCATGCATTATCATGCTGAAACAAGAGGTGATGGAGGCAGATGAATGGCAGACAATGGGCCTCAGGATCTCATCACGGTATCTCTGTGCATTCAAATTGCCATCGATAAAATGCAATTGTGTTTGTTGTCCGTAGTTTATGCCTGCCCATACCATGACCCCACTGCCACCATGGGGCACTCTGTTCACGATGTTGACATCACAAACCGCTCCCCCACACAACGCCATACACGTGGTCTGAGGTTATGAGGCCGGTTGGACGTACTGCCGAATTCTCTACAATGACGTTGGAGGCGGCTTATGATAGAGAAATGAACATTACATTCTCTGACAACAGCTCAGGTGGACATTCCTGCAGTCAGCATGCCAATTACACACTTCCTCAAAACTTGAGACATCTGTGGCATTGTATGTTGTGTGACAAAACTGTAAATTTTAAAGTGGCCTTTTATTGTCTCCAGCACAAGGTGCACCTGTGTAATGATCATGCTGTTTAATCAGCTTCTTGATAAAACATACCTGTCAGGTGGATGGATGATCTTGACAAAGGATAAAATGCTCACGAACAGGGATGTAAACAAATGTGTGCACAAAATTTTAGATAAATCTGCTTTTTGTGTGTATGGAACATTTCTGGGATATTTTATTTCAGCTCATGAAACATTATGTAATGTTAAGGCAAAGACTGTAAGGATCTATTTATATTCAATTGGCAGAGATATGGTTGGTTCAGTCGTTGTAGATTCAAGCCAATCACTATGCAAAATTATTTTCGCCTTACCAATCAGAGTGCAGATTTATTTTGCCACACATCGTCAACATGGAGCCCTCAGATAACATGAGCTAATTTGCATAAATGTACTAGCTAGCGAATGAAAATGAATGCAGTGTTTATGAGTAAAGGAGTAAATACATTTTAAAGTAACGAATTACATGTAACTGATTAAAAAAAAATTATAATAATCTTACTGTAGGCCTAATACATTAGGTTAACAGCAAAAATAGTAATCGGATTACAGATAGAATACTTTTGAAAAACTAGATGATTACTTTTAAATTCAGAAAGGATGTTTGCGAAAATAAATGTTTTGACACCTTTCTATTTTCTCAACGACATTCAAAGCAGCATTGAAATAAACGCGCACATTTGTTCGGGCCTGAGGGAATCTGACCACAAGTCAATGATCTCTATGATTCAAAATTCAAAAGGCACTTGCACGTCTGAGCTATCTCAGGTGCATGGAAACAGTTGAGTATGATGAGAAAAAATAAGAAACCTGCACACTGCTCTTGCTAGTATCACTGCACTTAATGAAGCTTTAGGTATCCGCAACAAAAGCCTTCGTCAGCGCTTTTGTGGGTGTTTATAATTTGCACCCTTATGTCGACATTGCTCCACCCACATCCGTTCAGTGAATCGAATGGGGTTTGAGTAGAGAGAAAGTAAGCAAATATAATAATAATAATGTGCATTTCAGAAGTATTCTAATAAAGTGTGTACGTAAAACGCATTAAACAAGTCTGTAAAAACACAATGAGGACATCGACCTACCAAGTAAGCTTTCATAAATCATTGGGCACAGCGCAAGAAAAAAACGCCAGAGTAATCTGAAATCAAGTGGTAGCATTAATTCATGTTCACATTTACAACATAACATGCATGGGAATTTCATCATTAAGACCTTTTGGGAATAATGTCTGGAGGGTGAAAATCCAAAAACGTTATCTTTTGCTCAGATAATTATTTATTTCACCTCCCCTGTCTGATATTTGACTTTCTCTATGTCACAATATCTAAAGGTATAAATGTAATGTTTTTAAAATGTACTGTGACTGGATAATCGCTGATGTTTCTCCAGATTGAAATATGTTCACTAATTCTCTGTTTGAGAAAACGAGAGGTTTTACCTACATAACACAGCCCACGTGGACATTTAATCGTGGAGACAACAGGGGTGGTAGAGCACGTAATAATGCTTTTCTTTCCTTACATTAATTACATTTATTACAGTGTTATTTGTCATTATTAGGCCTAAGCATTGAACAATTGAATTAGAACATAGAACTTAAACCCTGTACGAATCATGTATCTTGGAGATCTCGGGAAAATGCACTGCAAGTGAAACTATACCTGCGTAACATTTAATTATGTTTCACCATATAAACAGTTATCATGGGCACACAAATCCCAAATAATGTAGGCCTATGCCATTGCAAAATCGAATGCTTCTAACCAAAAGAGTCAACTATAGACCTACGGTCATAAAAAAAATGTTGTCTACTTGCTGGATGGATTGGATGCGCATTGGTGTCTAGCTGTAGACTAGTTCTCTAGTGATATTGTCGACTATCATCAGGTGATCTAGTAAAGAAAACAAATATTAATAGAAAATAATGAAGCTAAATAAAGGGTCTACTACTTCTGGCAATGGATGGCTCTGAGAACACCAGTACCTGCACACACCTGAAAAACAATGAGTAACAGCTGACTGACAAAAACGAACAATGATGAATCAATGGATAAATCTAATGCACTGTAATAAAGGCATAGGCTATTATTTTTAAGGACACATGGCAAACAAATGGCAAAAATGAGAAGGTACAAAGGGCAATCTATATGTAAAGGAGCCAGGTGAGGCCGAAATTCAGCACTACTGGATGGACAGCCTGCCACAGAACACAATTATTCACCCAATGACAGAGAGGTGGGGGCGTTTGTTTCACCGTAGAACATATTTACCACTTCATTTGAAACAAATAGGAGAATGGTCAAATTAGCATTATTAAGAGACCCCTTCGCCCCAAGTGGGACTTTTGTTGCATTTAGGGGAGCTAACGTCTCATTCAGGGGAGCGGAGCCCCACCTGGCTCCCCCCTAAATTCGTTAAACACTGTATAGCCACAAAACATGGTTAAAACAATCATTTTGATATCATGGATGGTCAGTCCTGGCATTCATCTGAGAGTGATTACATTTTTCTAGGCCCATCCCTCAGCTTTATATATAAATAGTTACCTAGCAAGTTAAGCATAGATTGTAAAGTTAGCTAGCCAGCATTGAAACTTTAGTACTAGCAAACTAGCTATCTACTACATTTCCACAACCCAAAATGTACAATATCCCCATACACTGTGGTATGTGTAGAGTGGGTGTGCTAGCAATGCGTTTGTGTGTGCCTGTGTGTGTGTGTGTGTGTGTGTGTCTTTTCACAGTCCATGTTGTTCGATACTATAGTTTGATCTGTTTTTTAAATCAGATTTTACTGCTTCAATGAGTTAGTTGATGTGGAATAGAGTTCCATGTAGTCATGACTCTATGTAGTACTGTGTGTTTTCTGGACTGGGACTGTGAAGAGACCTCTAGTGGCATGTCATGTGGGGTATGCATGACTGTCTGAGCTGTGTGACAGTCGTTTGAAGAGACATCTCGGTGCTTTCGACATGTTAATACCTCTCACAAAGACCAGTAATGATGCAGTCAATCCTCTTCTACTTTGAGCCAAGAGAGATTGACCTGCGTGTCATTGATGTTAGCTCTCCGTATACATTAAGGGCCACTTAAGGGCCACCAAGCAGTTTAGTCTACTCAACTTTCTCAATCTCCACATTGTTCATACAATATTTAGATCAAATCAAATTGTATTAGTCACATGTGCCAAATATCGCTTCCTTACGAGTCCTTAACCAACAATGCAGTTATAAAAAATACAGATAAGAATAAGAGATAAAAGTAAGAAGTAATTAAAGAGCAGCAGTGAAATAACAATAGCGAGACAATATACAGAGGGGTACCGATACAGAGTCAATGTGCAGGGGCACCGGTTATTTGAGGTAGTATGTACAGTATAATTTATTTGATTAAAACACAGTGTCTATATACAGTAGCGGTACATGATTAAAATCACTGGGGAAGCCATAAACAACAGCCATATTCCAACCCATGTGTTGTGATAATTGCATTGTTTGCTCTATAACCTGTTAGTTCATATGCCTTGTGGCCAGTGATATATAGGCCCAAGGCCGAGACAATAAGAATAATACATTCAACCACACCTTTTTTTCATCACAAAACCGGAGAGCAACTTCTGTCAGGTGAAGTCCACAAAGCATAGCCTATTGCATATAACAAACAGTTACATGACCTACAGCATGGTCAAGATAATGTGTCCGACATTTTCGGACTACACCTTACAGCAAGTCACAAAGTCACAGTTGAATTCACTCCAAAAATAATAGTCTATTTTTTTTTTTAGCAAGGGAGGCCAAATGCCTGCCGGCTTCCCGTGCATTCAATGCTAGGGGCTGCAACAATGTCATACTCTTTATGACCAGACATGATCACATAGATGGCCTACACATACAGCGACAAAGGGGCGCTGTTTCGCTCGACTCAGATGCTTTCTCAAGTGAGATACAAATGATGAAAACACAGAGAGACGAAAGATACATTTTTTTATATGCTTTTTTGTCTCTGTGTGTAGGCCATCTATCTGATGCTGTCTAGTCACAAAGAGTATGACATTGTTGCCGCCCATAGCATTGAATGCTAGGGAAGCCAGCAAGCATTTTGCCTCCCTTGATAAAAAAATATATAATAATAGTCAATCAAATTATGATAATGCCCTTTTAATGTAAGAGCTGGGAGAAAGTTTTGGCCTTCCATGGTGACATCACTATGTGGTAAATGAGTTAATAGATCAATAACAGATATTTCAAAATATCTCTGCCAATAACAGCTCATTTTCACTTTTCCTCTTCCCAGTCCCAGTCCCACTCCCAGTCCCAGTCCCAGTCCCACTCCCAGTCCCAGTCCCAGTCCCACTCCCAGACAGTCCTGGCAAAATTCTTGATTGAGAAATTTCTCTTTGCTAAGTAGCTATTTTTCTTTATTTTTGACCATTTGAATTGAAAACAGTCACAGTCAGATACTTAATTGTTATCCAGAAATGATTTGATATTGAGATAAAAGTGGCTGCATTGGACCTTTGAACCACAACTATGTGAGAAAATCTGTTCTGTAAACACAAAATATATATAAATATATAACTTTCTTTTTGTAGGGTTTGTCAAATCATTTATACACACGTGTTCCTGTAAGTGGTTGTCACGTGTGCTCCGTCTCCGGCCTCTAGGTCACCAGGCTGGTCGTTATGGTGCACGCCGGTCACCATCGTGACGCTCACCTGGACTCCATCACATCCCTGAGTACCTTCCCTATATATGTCACTCCCTTTGGTTCCTTCCCCAGGTGTCATTGTTTCTGTTTCTTGTCTGTGTGGTGTTCCTTGTTTTGTATTATGTTTTGTTCATTTATTAATTTAAATGATTCACTCCCTGAACTTGCTTCCCGACTCCCAGCACACTCGTTACAGTGCTCAATTACCACAGAAACAACAAGAAAGATGGAGTAAGGAATTTATTTATTGTGAAAGACATCTGTGAAAAATGTAGACAATTAAATAAATGATCTTGCTGTGTGTGTGTGTTATGTGGGCTTGCCTAGTCCATGCCACTGTTTGACCAGTTCGTTGGGTGTATTGACCATGTCAGTCCAGTGCTGAAGCTGAGGCCCCCTGGCATACATGAATGGCCCCAGCACCACCACACCTACTGGGGTAAGGCCTGATCCAATCAGCTCCAAGGTCAGACTGGTCTGGTCGAGCTGAGAGGGGCGAAGCTTAAAGGTCATCTTGTGGTTGAAGCCAGGGTCAGCTCCACTACAAACCACAGGCGTCCGTCTGGATTTAACTACCCGAGTGTGGATCTGTAGGCTCACCTGGAAACACATGCCTGAAAACAAAATAAACACAATCACACTTGAGAAGACACCTGATAACAGAACACACACATGTATGCAGACACACATACTCTTACACACTCACCTGTGTCAGTGTGTATCTGCAGGCTGCGGGCTCTCAGTATGACCACAGTGAGGCGTTGTAGAGACGGACTATAGTTCAGAGACACCTGAATATCACCAAGACCTGAACACTGACAGAGAGAAAAAAAAGAGCTACTTACTGCAGGTTGTGTGTGTGTGTGTCTATGTGTGTGTGTGTGTGTGTGTACCTGCATTTCGTCCTTAGTCTCTAGGTCTCTCCAGAGCAGCCTGCCCCCCTCCCCCAGCTCCCCTTCAATAGGGAACAGAACCCTGCCCACCGCATGGTGCCTGCCTCCCTGATCCACACTCAGCACGTACACACTGAGCACACTCTCAGATACACACACACTCGATACCTGGAGAGAGAGAGAGAGAGAGAGAGAGAGAGAGAGAGAGAGAGAGAGAGAGAGAGAGAGAGAGAGAGAGAGAGAGAGAGAGAGAGAGGGGGGTGAGTTTGTCTAGTGGGAGTTAAAGGAACCAATTTAGTGTGTTTGTGTGTGTACCTGGAACACAAAGCTGTCGTTGAACTCAGGGTCGCGACCCCTGCATCGGGCCCTGGCCTTGTGTCGGCGACGGTCGTCAGGGAGAAGTCGCAGTTCTGCCAGTGTGTCGTTACTATAGAAACATGTTGGCAAGTTTCTCAGGCGGAGCAGCGAGACATAAAGCTGTTCGTTGTCATGGCGATAGGCCACTGAGAAGCACAGTTGCACAGCACGACCAGGAGGGGGTGACACCTCACTGACATCAGGGACCCAGTACAGACCTGCCCTTACACTACCTACTGGATACCAGCCTAGAGAGGAAGAAGTAGCACAAAGTAGCCCAATTAGTGGGAGTGGGTGATATGCGAGACATACAGACAGTGTTGCCGTCCCCCCCTCCCCTCCTCCTAACCTACTCCCTACTGTGAGAGATCCACGATGGGTGTTGCTGAGGTCCTTCCGTCCCTCTTCCTCCCCCTCCTCGCTCCTGAGAGTTGGTTTAAATCGGGGCGGCAGAAAGAATGGGATCTCATCTGGCCTATCACAGAGAGAGGCACAGAAAATTATCATAACATCTACAAATAACACAGTGGCTTTGGTCATGTTCCTACGCTCAGACGTTGCCGACGTATCCCAGACCTATTTTAGGTATCAGCTGACCACTATGTTATAGCTATCTGGTGCCTGACGGCACAGTCGATGGTGTGGCACACAACCATTGGTTAACGCATGCAACGTCTGAGCAGGGGAACACGACCATTATCTAACATATTGCTCTCTTTCTTTATACACATATAGATTGTGTTCCCCTGCATGCATCAACTAATGGTTGCGTGCCACGTCATCGACTGTGTCATCGACTGTGTCATCGACTGACAGATTGGTATAACATATGATGTGGTTGGCGGATACTAAAAATACTTATCAAGCGTTGTAAGATCTGGCATGTGTCAGCAACACCTGGGCAGAGGAACACACTCCAACACACACACACGCACACATTTAGGGGCTGTGACCTGACACTCACCTGTACCTGGGTCTCTGATTGGTCAGGAGAATTGGAGTGGTGCACGCTGGGAAGGGGGCTATCATGGTGACCATTTCCTGGTATTGTCTTTGGCCGCACCTCCTCCACAGGAAGTAGACAGATACACCAATCAGAAGCAAGAGGAAGAGTCCCAAAGACAGACCAACAGCCTTCAACATTGTTGGATCTGAAATACAGTGCCTTCAGAAAGGGGGGGGGGGGGGGTACTGTCACGCCCTGACCTTAGCGATCCTTTAAATTCTCTATTTGGTAGGTCAGGGTGTGACTAGGGTGGGAAATCTATGTTTATATTTCTTTGTTGGCCGAGTATGGTTCCCAATCAGAGGCAGCTGTCTATCGTTGTCTCTGATTGGGGATCATACTTAGGCAGCCCTTTTCCCACCGTAACACTGTGACACAGAATAATCTGCTGCCAATGACTGGAACGAATTGCAAAAAACTTTGCTGAAGTTGGAGACTTTTTTTCTCCCTCACTAACTTTAAACATCAGCTATCTGAGCAGCTAACCGATCGCTGCAGCCTGTACACAGCCCATCTGTTAATAGCCCATTCAATCTACCTACCTCATCCCCATATTGGTTTTATTTTATTTTATTTTATTTTTTTACTTTTTTTTTTTTGCACACCAGTATTTCTACTTGCACATCATCATCTGCACATCTATCACTCCAGTGTTAATTTGCTAAATTGTAATTACTTCGCTACTATGGCCTATTTATTGCCTTACCTCCTCACGCCATTTGCACACACTCTATATATACTTTTTTTTCTATTGTGTTATTGACTGTATTTTTGGTTTTACTCCATGTGTAACTCTGTGTTGTATGTGTCAAACTGCTTTGCTTCATGTTGGCCAGGTCGCAGTTGTAAATGAGAACTTGTTCTCAACTTGCCTACCTGGTTAAGTAAAGGTTACATTTTTTTAAAAATATACAAAAATAAATCAAGGGGTATGAACACTTTCTGAGTTGTATGTCTGTTTGCCTGTCAATCTCCTCTGCCTGGCAAAATTCTGCACAATAATATAAGTTGTATTCTTCACATCTATAAACAATTATTTATGAGTAAAAAAGTGACCTTCAGATGAAGGTGAAGGGAAGGAAACAGAGGGTGAATTGGGTTCTCTCCAGTATTTTTACTCACCAGCCATGTCTCTCTCCCTTTGTTTTTTGACCCTTCAGTCATTACACTGTCATTACCCTCCACATTATTCCTTTCTTTCTGCTTTGCTCTTTTCCCCTCCTACAGAACCGGAGGTTCAGGTAGGAATAAGTTGAATGTAAGTCGAGGTAGTATTCCAGTGTGTTCCCGTACACAGTTCCAGTCTGGAAACCAGGTGGTATTGAATGTAAGATACAGCTGTTGCCTTCCCAACCCCTAGCTTCAGGACTCTGGGCCTCACAGACTCAAGGCCGCACGCACGCACGCACGCACGCACGCACGCGCACACACACACACACACACACACACACACACACACACACACACACACACACACACACACACACACACACACACACACACACACACACACACACACACACTTAGCCACCTGGCCTACATCTTGGGGTCAGAGAGAGAGAGAGAGCATTTTAACCCATTCAGTAAATTCATATACATTTTATTTGGGCCATGGGGAAAATGTTTAACTTTTCACCTGAGCAATAGTCATTGCACACAAACATGCACTCATGCACCAACAAACTGATTCTCTGCACAGGGATTGGTCAGTCTGAGAGAGCAGAGCTACAGCTAATGAGATGACAAGATGCTTATCCTTAGGGCTAAGACTAACGCTACAGCTAACACACATGCGCACACACACACACACACACACACTCACACACACACACACACACACACACACACACACACACACACACACACACACACACACACACACACACACACACACACACACACACACTTAGCCACCTGGCCTACATCTTGGGGTCAGAGAGAGAGAGAGCACGAGAGAGTTACAGAGCGAGACAAAGAAAGAAAGGAAAGGATAGAATGAGTGTGAGAGAGAGGAAGGGAATGTGAACAGACTATCTGAAAGAGTGTAATAGAAGAATAGAGCAAGAGAGCAACATTGAGAGAGGAGACTTTAAGTGAGGGCTCATCGTGGATTTAGTATTGATCGAGGGGTGAAAAAGAGTTGGTGTTAGAATTAAATGTAGTCTGCTGTCAGTTGTGGATGAGAAAAGGATCCGAGTACAACAGGTGCACTTATAAAGGTAAGAAACAATACTCAACCTGTGTGGGTGCGTGTGTGGATCCTAGTGTTGGGAAAGAGTAAGTGTTCATGAGTACAGTGTCAGTTTCCGGGACCCAGATTAAACCTACTCTTAGGAATAGGTTTATTCTGGGTGTGGGAAACCGGCTCATAGCATTTCTAAATTGAGTTCAGCTTGGGCAAGAGAGACAGGGGAGAGAAGGGATGTGGTGTTTAGCAAGGAGTCTGACTGAGTTTCCCAAAGCTTCTCAGCCATCTGCAGGGTTTAACAGACTCACACACACACACACACTGACTGGAATATACATAGGACAGGATCAGCGTAGGGAGCGTGGCTGTGTGGCTTTGTGTTTTAAAAAAAAATCTCATTGCTAACTCAATAATAGGATTCAAAGAGCTAAATTTACTCTAATTGTTTCCCAGGAGTCTATTATTGTTCTCCTCTTTATTCTCTCTCTCTTTGTCTCTCCCTCCATTGAAGGGAGAGAGAGTAAGAGAGACAGAAGGGAGGAAGATTGAAGAATTGGTTACCTGTGAGGGCTAAAGGCTCTCTTAACTTTAGCTCAATCCCACGTTTTACAAAATAATCTGGACCCTGTAATCTTATTACCGAAGGCTAATCTGGACTGTGTGTGTGTGTGTTACCAGAGAGGAAGAGAAGAGTGGGGCGCATCTCATAGGAAGGTTTTATGGAGGAAGAGAGAGGGAGAGGAGGGAAAGAAAGAAAGATTAAATATTTTTTTCTGCAGTTTCTTCAAGACAAGACAACCTGAGCAGAACAAACAACCAGGCCACAGCTGGAAGATCAATTGATCCCTTATTCCTATTTGTCAGTTTTGTTGTCATGGCGAGGCACTGGCGTCTGTCATCGGAGGGCTTCCCCCCTGTCAGCGGCCGTTTTGGATCAACAGGCGGACTCAGGACGGAGAGAAAAGAAGAGGAAGAGGAGGAACGCTCACCCATCTACTCCCTCTCCAAGAGCTCCATGGACGTAGTCATGGCAACCAAACACCCGCATCTGCGAGACCCGGCGTGGGCAAAACTAGAGCTGAGACGGAGCGCCAGCCAAAATACACAGTCCTCCACAAACACACACACACCAAAACTCACAACCCTACAGCAATACATACAACAACCCACACCCTCACACTCACAGACGTCTCAAAACATACACGGGCACGGATCTCCCCTTAGTAACGAGCGTGTGGCGCGTTGGAGTATGTGTAGCGCCAGTGTGTGTAGCAGTGTTAGCACACCAGAGACGGTCATATGGAAGGGAGGGAGTATGACTGAGGAGACCCCGTGCATCCTGTACTCCGCTCGCTGCTCCAGACTGGCTTCAGAGTCTCAGAGTTCCATACAAACACCTGCTACACCCTCACCTTTCACCTCACCCCTAAACACACCCACTCAGAGCCCAACCCTACACACACGTCACAACCTACCCCAACTCCAATACAGACCGTCACCCCTTACCGCAGAAACACCCTGTCAAACGCACACACCCTCGCCTATGTCCTCACCCCTACCTATAATGTTACCATTACCCTCACCCCTATCTATAACCTCACCTCTACCCTCACCTCTAGCTGTAATATCATGCCTACCCTCACCCCTATCTATAACCTCACCTCTACCCTCACCTCCAGCTGTAATGTCATGCCTACCCTCACCCCTATCTGTAACCTCACCTCTACCCTCACCTCCAGCTGTAATATCATGCCTACCCTCACCCCTGACCCCTAAAGGATGCCGACCAAATCCTTACACAGACGAGGCCTGTTCCCCCCACAAGCATCCCTCTTCCCCCTTTCCCTCTCCTTCCTGTAGAGCTCAGGGTGTGGAAGATCTGGAGGAGAGGGGCAGCATTGAGCAGGTCCCACCCCAACCAGGGTGCACCCCTGTGGGGATGTACTATGTAGAGAAGCCCCCTATCCTGAGCCCCAGACCCAGACCTAACAACAACACACCTCCCTTGGGTGTTTGCTTGGGCATCCCTGTACAGCAGCAAGAAGTGGAGATGGACCCTCGGGTGTTTTTCCCCAGCCCACCTGCTCACCTGGCATTGTCATGGTCACCGAGGCTCACCTGTCCGTCTGGCCGAGGTCAGATATCGGCAGGTTTAGTTTCCTCCCTCAGCGACTCACAATTGGACGGCTGCCCCCGCTGCTCCTGTAACTCCGCCTATTCAGGGGTCATGAACTTGATGACATCATTACCCCAGGGGTCGGGGTTCAGGGAGGAGGGGACAATGACATCACAGAGGGAGCTGGTGGAGGTCGGGGTGCAGGCGGGGTCACCTCAAGGGTCAAGGTTAAACTTTAGGTCCCTCCAGAGCTCCCTAAAGGATTATGGGTCAGACACTAATCTGGGGTCTCCCCCTCGGTCCAACTCCATCATGGGCTACAACACTTATCTAGGTTCACAGTCCATCTTGGGGTCCCCTCCGGGGTCAAGGTTGAACCTGAGGTCATCGCTAGGCTCCCACTCCAACCTTGTGTCGCCCTCTTCCAGTATGTTCCCTTTGGACATCCCCAGAGAGGGATGGGAGGAGAAGTTAGAGTGGGAGGACAGCATCTCTGCTCCACTGGGGGAGATGGGGAGGAGGAGATCCTGTCTGAAGGTGGTGGTACAGGAGGAGGAGAGGAGGAGAAGTGGAGAATGGGATCACAGCAAGAGGAGGAGTAGTATGAAGCAGGTGCAGTGGGATGAAGACGGGATGACCTGGGATGTTTATGGAGCCTCTCTGGACCCCGAGGAACTCAGCTCGGCCATACAGGTATGTCTGTCGGTGTGGTCTGTGGAGGTGTGCGTGTTAACCCTGCGTAGCTCAGCGGCCATACAGGTGTGTGTTTGTGTTAAGTCTGTGGTGTGTATAGCTCGACTATTCAGGTGATGGTTTCTACATGTCAATCTACACTATATATACAAAAGTATGTGGACACCACTTCAAATGAATGGATTTGGCTATTTCAGCCACACCGTTACTGACATGTGCATAAAATTGAGCACACAGCCATGCAATCTCCATAGACAAACATTGCCAGCAGGATGGCCTTACTGAAGAGCTCAGTGACTTTCAACATGGCACCTCCATAGGGTGTCACCTTTCCTACAAGTTAGTTTGTCAAATTTCTGCCCTGCTAGAGCTGCACCAGTCAACTGTAAGTGCTGTTATTGTGAAGTGGAAACTTCTAGGAGCATCAACGTGAAGTGGTAGGCCACACAAGCTCACACAACGGGACAGCCGAGTGCTGAAGTGCGTAGCTCGTAAAAATCATCTGTCCTCGGTTGCAACACTCACTACCAAGTTCCAAACTGCCTCTGGAAGCAACGTCAGGACAATAACTGTCCATCAGTAGCTTCATGAAATGGGTTTCCATGGCCAAGCTTAAGATCACCATGCACAATGCCCAGCGTCGGCTGGAGAGGTGAAATGCTTGCCGTCGTTGGACTCAGTGAGCAGTGAAAACACATTCTCTGAAGTGATGAATCACGCTTCACCATCTGGTTGTCCGAAGGACGAATCTGAGTTTGGCAGGTTCCAGGAGATTGCTATCTGCCCCAATGCATAGTGCCAACTGTAAAGTTTGGTGGAGGCGGAATAATGGTCTGGGGCTGTTTTTCATGGTTTGGGCTTGGCCCCTTAGTTCCAGTGAAGGGTAATCTTAACGCTACAGCATTCTAGATGATTCTTTGCTTCTAACTTTGTGGCAACAGTTTGGGGAAGGCCCTTTCCTGTTCAGCATGACAATGCCCCTGTGCACAAGGCAAGGTACATACAGAATTGGTTTGTCTAAATTGATGTGGAAGAACTTAACTGGCCTGCACAGAGCCCTGACCTCAACCCCATCGAACACCTTTGGGATGAATTGCCCATCCTCACTACTGCTCTTGTGGCTGAATGGAAGCAAGTCCCTGCAGCAATGTTCCAACATCAAGTGGAAAGCCTTCCCAGAAAAGTGGAGTCTGTTATTGCAGCAAATAGGGGACCAACTCCGTATTAATGCCCATGATTTTGGAATGAGATATTCGACGACCAGGTGTCCACATACTTTTGGTAATGTTGTGTATTGTTCTATATTTATCTATATATTCATCATTTTTTACATGTTAACTGTTGTTTCTCTGACCTTATCTTATTCTATCATACAGAAACACCTGCAGCTCAAGACCAGGACAGACAACACAAACACAGAAACCACTCCCAAAACCAAACCGAAGACTAAAAGCAAATCAAGGGTTAAGATCATTTCTAAAACCAAGAGCAAGACCGCTTCCATGGAAACCACTACCCTGTCAACCCCTGTCAATACCAAAAGAAAGACCACTGCCATGGCAACTTCCCCAATGGCATTATCGATTAATACCGTGGCGACTGCTGCCATTGAGACTGAGGCTGACACCAAAGGAGAGGGAGTCGGAGAGGGAGAAAAAGAGGGAGAAGGAGAACAGAGACAGAGAGAACCAGAGGGAGAGGTAAAGGTAGAGAGGGAGGAAGAAGGAAAGTTAGAGGGAGATAGCGAGGGAGGAGTAGATGGAAAGGGAAAGGGAGGAGGACAGAGGGAGGGAGGACTGAAGGGGGAAGAGACAGAGGAAAAGGGGACACCAGTGCTGTCTCGTAAGTCGTCATATCGTGCAAGTGGGCAGAGCAGGAAGAAGAGTGGAGGAGTGATGAAGTCACTGAAGCGATGTGTTCACTCCTCAAACCCCAATGAATGACACTGGAAGAACACTGAGAAGGTGGACATGATCACATTATAAGACTAACCAATGACTGTATGGGACTAACACTGGAGGTTGGCGGGGTGCAGGGTGCAGTCTAAAGTGGGGTGCAGTCTGAAGTGCAAATGAGGCATCTGAATAACACTAACACTGGACTCCCTACTGCTGTGTTGTAGTTTTTGACTACTTGATATAAAATTGATATGTTAGTATTCAAATATATCTGCCAGTAGGTGAAAAATATGTTGGGTTGGAAAGGATACTACTCCAGTTCAGGTTTGCAATAACATCTACAGTTGAAGTCGGAAGTTTACATACACCTTCGCCAAATACATTTAAACTCAGTTTTTCATAATTCCTGACATTTAATCCTAGTAAAAATTCCCTGTTTTAGGTCAGTTAGGATCACCACTTTATTTTAAGAATGGGAAATGTCAGAATAATAGTAGAGAGAATGTTTTATTTCAGATTTGATTTCTTTCATCACATTCCCAGTGGGTAAGAAGTTTAAATACACTCGATTAGTATTTGGTAGCATTGCCTTTAAATTGTTTAACTTGGGTCAAACGTTTCGGGTAGCCTTCCACAAGCTTCCAAAATAAGTTGGGTGAATTTTAGCCCATTCCTCCTGGCAGAGCTGGTGTAATTGAGTCAGGTTTGAAGGCCTCCTTGCTCACACACGCTTTTTCAGTTCTGCCCACAAATATTCTATAGGATTGAGGTCAGGGCTTTGTGATGGCCACTCCAATACCTTGACTTTGGTATCCTTAAGCCATTTTGCCACAACGTTTGAAGTCTGCTTGGGGTCATTGTCCATTTGGAAGACCTATTTGCAACCAAGCTTTAACTTCCTGAATGATGTCTTGAGATTATGGCCAAACAGTTTTTTTTTTGTTGAATCAGACCAGAGGAAAAAGTACAAAAAGTACACTCTTTGTCCCCATGTGCTGTTGCGAACCGTAGTCTGCCTTTTTTATGGGGGTTTTGGAGCAGTGACTTCTTCCTTGCTGAGCGGCCTTTCAGGTTATGTCGATATAGGACTCGTTTTACTGTGGATATAGATACTTTTGTACCCGTTTCCTCCAGCATCTTCACAAGGGCCTTTGCTGTTGTACTGGGATTGATTTTCACATTTTGCACCAAAGTATATTCATCTTTAGGAGACAGAAACGCGTCTCCTTCTTGAGCAGTATGACGGCTGCGTGGTCCCATGGTGTTTGTTCTTGCGTACTATTGTTTGTACAGATGAATGTGGTACCTTCAGGCATTTGAACATTGCTCCCAAGGATGAACCAGACTTGTGGAGGTCTACAATTTGTTTTCTGAGGTCTTGGCTGATTTCTTTTGATTTTCCCATAATGTCAAGAAAAGAGGAACTGAGTTTGAAGGTAGGCCTTGAAATACATCCACAGGTACACCTCCAATTGACTCAAATTATGTAAATTAGCCTATCAGAAGCTTCTAAAGCCATGACATCATTTTCTGGAATTTTCCAAACTGTTTAAAGGCACAGTCAACTTAGTGCTTGTAAACTTCTGACCCACTGGAATTGTGATACAGTGAATTATAAGTGAAATGACTTGTGTCATGCACAAAGTAGATGTCCTAGCCAACTTACCGAAACTATAGTTTGTTAACAAGAAATTTGTGGAGTGGTTGAAAAAACGAGTTTTAATGACTCCAACCTGAGTGTATGTAAACTTCCGACTTCAACTGTAGGTCCAGGATCCCAGAAAAAACAGCCCTTAATGTCAATATGTGTTACTGCCTGCCTGCACTGCATTACAGTAAGCATGGATATGTGAATGTGTGGATGCCATGGATTATTGTAAATAATCTCCAATAGGAAAAAATTGTAATATATTAAAATATCCTGTCAAAACATTCACTGATGTTACTTTCATATGCATTCTTTGTGTATGTGACAAATAAAATGTCATTTGATTTGATTTGTACTTTGCAGTATATACACATACATGTACATAGGCACTCACTCACTCACTCACTCATTCACTCTCTAAAAAAAAACACACAGACACTCACATACACACACACACACAGATTTGTGTTTGTAAACTTGGTGAACCATGGTGGTGTGAGTAAGTCTGTATGTTCAGTTCATTCAGGCCCTGTGTACTGCTACTGTTCAGATGAGCAGGCACATTCCCTGTCATTCACCGTAGTGAAGGCCTGAAACCACACCTCACTAGCTGCTTCTACTGTTGTCATATCTCACTGTTAACGAACAAACACGGTAGTTGTATTTGTTATGTAGAGAAACAAAGCCCTCTCTCTTTCATGCCCCCTGTATGGTGAAAGTGGTACAGTCCTGGGCCTAGGTGCAAGCCATACTTATACTGTATAGGATCACTTCATCCATCCACAGCCCTAGGGAGGTTTGGATAAGTTATAGAGGTTAACTGGAGAAGATTTAGAGTTAGGTAGATGTTTAGATAAGTAGAAGTAAGCCTGATGATGGAAATTATTTACAGGTAATGGGGTGTAATAGTTTGTAGATATGAATGGGTAGAGTGACAAATTGTGTGCGTGTACAGGGGTTGGGTTTGGAGGGTACAGGTCACCGGGTCACGTGACACAGAATCAGGAGATGGGCTTATGGGGTGACGTGCGTCATGGGGTGAGTAGGGAGTAAAGTAGAGGGGCTGTTTTTTTCCTACATGTTTGTCCTATGTTTGCGGCCAAGGGAGTGTGTTGTGCCTGTGTGCATGTGTTCATGCATGCGCATGTGTGAATGTGTGTGCGTGTGTGTGTGGGAATGTGGGTGTGTTGAAAGTGCTGATGGGCCCCCCAGAAGTCCCTATCCATTGCTGTAGAAGCCCCTGGCTGCAAGATAACAATCCAGCACTGGGGCTTTGTAGTCATCTTTGTCCCTGGGGGAAATGTGTGTGTTCATACGTAGGTACATGCACACATATTAGTTTGTGAATGAGTGTGCGTGTATGTATATGCCTGAGTATGTGCAGGTGATTGGATGCCTGTATGTGAGCGTGTGTTTATGTGTTTGTCCAGTGCTATATATATAGTGTGCTGTGTGCGCAAGGCAGTGATTCTGCTGAAGATGGTTGATGTTCCAGGGTCTCCACTCCTATCTCTGCTGCTGCTGCTGTGTGTGTCGCCTCTGCCTGCCGCCACATACACTCTGACCCCTGGCAGACAGGCCCAGCACAAAGTCCTGCACCTGGGTGAGCCAGATACACACGTACACATCAGTGGAGGTTGGTGGGAGGAGCTTTAGGAGGACGGGCTCATTGTAATGGGTGGAATGGAATGAATGGAAAAGAGTCAATCGGGGTTTCCATATGTTTGATATCGTTCCATGTATTCCATTCCAGCCATTACAATGAGCCTGTCCTCCTATAGCTCCTTCCACCAGCCTCCACTGATACACATGGGCACCAGCACACGAATAAACACACTCATTTTAAAAGGAATAATCCACTCAATACCACAAATTCTTAGCATTTACATGGTCAAATTATGAAAATATGTTATAACGATATATGTTGTGAATTTTGCATTTCGTCGTCATAATAAGGTAGGAAGCAACATGTGAAAAGTCGACTTCAAAACCCACAATGCAATGCTCTCTCTATGGACAAGCTGGCTGGCTAGCTAGGTAGCTAGTTAGTTAGTTAGTTAGAAAACGTAGCTGCCTACACACACTAATACCAAAGTCAATATCAGCATGTTAAGTTGTTAGCTAGTTGTAGTTAGAATCTCACCATGTTGATCGCGTTTCTATCTCCCGACTTTGAGTCAATGTGGTTGCTATGGCAACGTGCAAGGAGTTTGCGGGTCTGTTAGCAGGGAGAAGAGTAAAACCGCATTGTGGCACGATAGTTGAAGGAAGAAAGGCCATTAATCTGACGGCGCACTGGTATAAAATATACACTTTGTTATGATGATATAGACGGATGGATGTGTTCTAGACAAGTATGCCCATACCATCTATTGTCTGATTTGTTTTGAAAGAGTTATGATATGTGATAGTGTCTTATGCCCTATCTCCAGTGACAGAACTATATAGCTATTTCCTTATACAACATATTGACCATTTAGAAATTAAATCACGGGGATATTGTTATTTTACCCCCCGATAGAACATAGGCTTTCACCAAATTGACTGGAGTTTCATGATTTATATTTCTGCGTGTGGATACTCCCTTTAACAGCGACTACACCGCTTTCTCTCTCTCTCTCAATCTATTTGTTTCGCCTCCCCTTTGCCTTTCCATCACATTTAATCTATCTGACCTCAACCATTCCTACTTGGGCAAATAACTAAAATGAAGTTTAAAAAAATACATGTTTTATCATTCTAATTGTTCAGATCTGATCTTTGTAACTGACTGTGATGATTCTTAAACTGACTCACAGACTGTGGCGTGGCAGATCTAGGATCAGTATTCGTCTGACTGTACTGACAGTTCCTGTGTATTTTCTTTCCTATAGACTGGCCTAAGGACTGTGGCACGGCCCACTATAAACCTAACATGGCTGAACGGATCGTCTCTGGAAACGAGGCCAGACCTCACTCCTGGCCATGGCAGGTCTCCCTACAGGTAATCAATAAACCCATGAACATACTTATCTACTTGCTATCTTCAGGATGTCGAATTTTCACTTAGTCATGCATTGATGCCAATGGGGGGACTCAGTGAAATTTTTAATTAAAGGTCACCTCACAGTCAAAATCATGTTTTTCATCAAATGTTATTATATTTAGATGAAACCAGATCAAAGTAGGATGACCAAAGGATGAAAAATGTATGTTGCTTGTGCATTAATACAGTTTGATAATAACGGTACTGACCCCCTCCCCAAGTGTCAAACACTTGGATTCAGGAGAAGGACTCAGTAGAGTGCTCCAACTCGAGGTGTCATAAACAAGCACCCATCTCCCCAACGTAAAAAAATATATATTTTAACATGACCTTCCCCTTCTACTGTAAAAAAAAATTGCACACCCTCCCCCCCTCATAGAATGAACTCAAAATAATGTTTGCAACCACGAATAACAATAACTGTACCGACCCTGTGTTAATAAACGTGGATATCAACTTTGCCACTTTATGGCACAGTCGATGCCACGCAGGGCTATGGGCCGGAAGGTCGAGGGTTTGCTGACCACCACAAACGAGCTCACTCTCGCTGTCTGTTTCATTACACTACGATCAGAAATGGCTGCAGACAATGATCAGCTAGGGGGAAATCTGATGTTCAACATTTTGATTCAAGATTTATAATTGAAAAAATATATGCAACACATTTTCCACCAACAGCTTTCTGTACCGACTTCGGGCGCTTCGACGTCATGGTTTGTTGACTCCCTATCCAGTATCGAAGGCTTGGCTTGACAATCTCTGAATGTCATTCAACTTTTTGGTGTTTAACAGATGCGTCTTTCCATTCATCAAATGGCTGCTGCACAGTTTGGATGCTGGAATTATATTTTGGACTAATGTGCGCAGCTAGCCTACAGGAGACTTTTGAAGTAGCCTAATCAGATTCAATCGTTGTGACTGGTTGCATTTATGCCACTCATAAAAGGTAATACATTTAAAAAGTTAAATTACAAATATTTAGGCAGAAGTGTTAGGTTCTAGGTGAACGAGGAATGCTGCATGGGTCGTGGAGGAGGCAGAGCGCGTGTTAAGCTTTCCTGAATAACTGGGCCTGCTAGGAGCATATGTGGCCACATTATTATAGGACGACTTGGGAGAATGAAGATCTGCAGCAGACAGCGCATCTCAGTATGAGAAGTACAGCCAGGATGGCCTGCTACTGTGCCTTTCTAGACCTTATAAACTGTTGAGAGTAGACCCACAACTGATCCAAATGGAATGAAACGTTCAAATCACAGGGCTTTTGCACCGTTATGCAAATTACATTGTCACTGCAGTTTACAGCCTAGAGTAAAATGTTGTACTCACTTGAAAACAATAATGCAATTATTAATTACATTGTGGTGTTATAGGCTAGTTTATGTAGACTAGCCTATAACGTCATAGGTGGGAATTACTAGTTTTGAAGTTGTAAATACCGGTTGGCTGCATTCAGGTGCTTTGAACTTGTTGAATAATGTAGATTGGCTCATGGCCAACAAGCTGCTTAAGCCATAAACTAAAAGTACAACTATCATGCTTGTAAACAAATTAGTGTTCAAATTTTTTTTATTGATTGCCTTTGATAAATAATGTTTTTTAGTTGCATTTAACTGCCGAAAATGCTGTTATCAAGCTCATTTCCTACTAAGGTGACGTCAGAGGTCATCGTGTGGGAGGAGTCGGAGCTCAGGGTTGATAGATGAGTTTTGTTGTATATTTGTTTTCACTTTTACTTACTTAGCTAGCAAATGCAGCCAGCTAGTTTAGCCTGCTCAAACACATGGCTCAAACAGAGAGGGATGCTATGTTAGCTCTCTGGCTATCCAACACTGGAACTCTTCCAAGTCAAGGTAAGCTTTTGGTTATATTAATTTATTGCCAACAGGGCCCGCCGGTGTAAGTGCTAAACTGCTCGCTGTACACTATACTGCATGATTGTAGTGGGTTTACTAATGCGTTAGTTCTAGCTATGCTGACTATGACGTTAGTTAATATGGTGACAACGATATAGACTGTGTGTAACAGTTAGTGGTTATGGTATGAAGGTTTGGCTTGGAAACGTTTTTCGTCTGGTCACAGACCTGTTGTGTTGTGCACTGAAGTCCACAAGCGAAGGGAAAAGGTGAGAGGAGAGTGTGTAGATTTGAAGTGATCACGCTGTTTGTATGTGGCTTCTATGAAAGTGAACTGTGCTTGAGGGTGATCAGGGGTGCATTCATTCCACCGATTCTGTTGAAAATTGTTTCTTAAACGGAAGCAAACAGAACGAAGCGGGGATAAACATACCTGAATCTGTCCAATAACAACTGTTGTTTGCCACTTTTGGACTAATGATTACACCCTAGATCCGCTAGATGCATTGAATGTATTGAATGTGTCACGGTCGTGGTAAACTTTCATTCATAGGCTATAGCAACCTCATGATGGGTATAGGGAAACATTTGAGTATCATGCGGTAGCCTAAACCTATCGATGTTACATTGAGCTGGGTAAATGGAATATAAATGACAACATTTGAATATGCTGTAATAGAAATAAGGCCATGTTCATTTGAAACAGCACCGACCGCCACTGCTATTCATATGCTCACACCATTCTGTTGTTGAGGTACGCATACACCATTCCAACACAGAAGAGCTGCATTTTATATACTTAATTACTATTTTTTTTTGGAAGGAAAACTATTTCACTCATATTGCAATTAAATGTAGTGCATATTTCATATACATCTGAAAACACTGGACAGTTACTTTAAGTGGAAGGTCTTGCCTGTGGGTTGATGGCAAATGTGTGTGTTCTGTGTGTCTCAGGTTCGTCCCAGAGGCAGTAAGCACTACATCCATGTCTGTGGAGGAACTCTCATCCACAAGAACTGGGTCCTCACTGCTGCTCATTGCTTCCAGAAGTAAGACTTGCCATTCCGTGAGTGGTAGCACACAACATTATTGGACTGAGCTAAAAATGAAACACTTGTCTCAAAAGGACCACGGTCTAACCCATTCACCATAACTCAGTTTAGATGAGAAAGAGATGACACATCTTGAGAAACCACCAAAAAGGACTAGTAGACTACCTGTGTGTAATGTGACGGACAGTTACATTCTGAACCCTGCGTGAACTCAGTTACCCACCATGCTGTGTGTCTCAGGGGTAAAGCCGAGGATGCTGGGAGTTGGAGGATTGTCCTGGGGAAGCACCAGCTGAAACGTTCCGAAACACCCGAGAAGACTATCCCGGTGAAGAGGATATATCGTCACGAGCACTTCCGTTACCCCACGCACAGCGAGTTGGATTACGATATCGCCCTGGTCAAGGCTGCCACCGACATCGTGCCCACCAACCACATACGCTATGCATGCCTGCCGCGCAAACAGATCAGCCTGAAGCCAGGACAATACTGCTGGGTGACCGGCTGGGGAGACACTCGGGGTAAGGAGGGATGATTAAGGGGGAGGAGGTTGGATGAAACTAGGGATGATGACTGAGAGGAGAGGGGGAGAAAGGTGCGGTTGGCTGGGTAGACACTCAGGTTAAGGGGGGGTGAAAGGGGGAGGAGAGGAGGCTGGGGAGGCACACAGGGTAAGGAGGGGGAGGCTGAACGGAGACACTGGGAGAATCTCATTGCATACTCGTATCCTCTCGCCTCCTTTTTAAAACCCATTGGAGGAGACGATCAGAGGGGAGGGACCTCTGGCTTTCTCATCCAAAGGGTTTTGAAAAAAAGGTGTGGAGGGAGGACGTGAGGAGTATGCAATTGAGATTCTCCCTATGACCACTTATGTTAGAACTAAGATTGTAGACAAAAGAGCATTGACAAGGGCTGCGTTCAATAGGCATGAAACAAGTATGTTGCCTAAAGGTAATCCTGTGGTGTGTCCCTGTCTGTGTATCAGGTGGAAAGGAGAACGTGTCTCTGGCTGAGGCTCTGAACCAGGCCCGTTTGCCCATCATCGACATCAAGACCTGCCGTCAGAAGAAGTTCTGGGGAGACCGCGTCAGGGACTCCATGATCTGTGCCGGCTTCAGAGACACAGAAGGACCACCTGCTGCCTGCCAGGTAGAGAAAGGGAGGGTAGGGAAGGAGGGGACTGAGGAAGGGTGGGACAGAGGGAGGAGTGGGAAAGGCCGAGTGAGAAAGGGAGGAGGAAGAATTACATACTTGTACTGAGTACGCCGATTGGCTAATGGCAAACAAGCTGCGTCAACCATAAACTAAAAGTACAGCTATCATGCTCGTCAAACAAATTATAGTGGTAAAAAAACATGAATAGATCGTTTAAAAATAATAATAATGGTTTGTTGCATTAAACTGCTGAAAATGCTGTTAGAGGTAATTTCCTTAACTGCAGAGTTCAGCATGTGGGAGAAGTCAGAGCTCAGAGATCATAGATGATTTTCCCACAATAACTGACCAATTGGAGGGGTGTTTAAATAGATTTTTCCCAGTTGCATGCTGGTATTTACACATTTACGAGATGTTATAAACGCAGCATTAGTATTAACATAGGAATGTGATCTAACAATGTTTTATCCCCCCTCTCCTCTTAGGGCGACTCGGGCGGTCCTCTGCTGTGCCAGTTGGGGCGTGACAGGTGGGAGGTGCACGGTGTGGTGAGCTTTGGCCCCATTGGCTGCACCGTGGAGAACAAGCCCAGCGTGTTCACCCGCACCGCCAATTACATCCCTTGGATCGAGGCTACGCGCATCAGAGACATCTTCATGCACTAGACTAGACCACACACAACCTGACAACCCCTCCACAACCCCTCCCTCCCAAAACTATAGCATTTATTTTTTGTGTGAGATACCATATTGCCTCAGGCCACACACCCCTCTCCTCTGTGTCCATAACCTGTGAGTCACTACAGTGACATCAGACAAAATTTGAATGAAGACATTTTACAATCAACATTGTACTGATCATCAGCATTTCATTAAATCAAGCCACCTGTCACGATGCTGTAATCTGTGTTAAATTCTGTGTTATTCAGGCTTTGTGTCTCTGAAAGTACTCTAGTCACCATCCACTTAATGTGTATGTTATGGACAATTTGTTTCAGAATCACACTCAAGTCAACAATTCAATGTTTTATGTCTATAACCTATGGATTTTGTCTGGAGCATTTTGTCCTTCAATATTACATTCAGAATTATGTTATCCCATTTCATTGATGCATGCAAAGCAACATACAGTATCTGCAATTTGTATGGCATGTATGACACCTTGACCTCCACCACATCCCCAACCAATGTTCCACTTCCTGGTTGTACTCTTTCCTGACTATAACTCCCATCATGCACTCTGTCAGCCAATAAAGCTGGCAGAAAAAACAGAACATTGTGAACCTCTTCTTTCAAATATACTGTAGAGCACTGTTAGTTTAGCTTACTGACTGATACCAATAGTGTAGCGGCAACACAATCTGGGTTCAAACCCAGTCAGTCAGTCACAATAGCATATCCCACCCCTAACCCCATCTACAGGCTTTCACAACACAAGCAGCATGAGCACAACTGACAAAGACCCAAGGCAGCATATTCTCATTTTGAATGTTTGTTGTATTGTTCTTACAGTGGGCTTAACAGGCAAGGACACAAATCGATAATACAGACACTTTCAGTACTGTTTGGAAGTAACTTTTAGAAAGGCCAGCATCGACTCCAACTCTTAACAGGAAAATAGTACCCACTATGAATAAATACATTACAACAGTTTTGATTGTAAGGCCTTGGTAGGGTGTGTGCTGCGATGAATGTCTCTTTGCTCTTCAGCTTCATGAGAAGTCTTGTTCTGTATCTGAAGGACTACAACCCACAGTCACATGAAAGCAAAGGACTACAATCATGGCTTCCAGAAGCTCTCTGGTTGGGTCTTAGACCAGTGTTGCAGAGGTGATTCAATGAACCATGCTTAGATGAGTAACCTTGCGTTCGCTCCCTGTACTAACCATTTGGCTTTACCTCAGGGGACTAACACAGTCGTGAGTCAAGTGGGCAACCTCGTAAAATAACCAGTTAGTAACACCAGCCGAGATGTTCAGATAACTTCAAGGAGGGGAAGGGTGGATGTATCACTGACCAGACATGACTGGATAGCTGTTAACCGATTTCCACTGAATTGAATTGTTTTCATCACTCCAGTCATGTCAGATGAGTGATCACTTCACAGGGAGGGAGGAGGCATGTAAAAATTATTACAACAGGGCCCCAGTATCCATTTACTTAGCATATACTCTTAACATGGACATACTATTTACATGACCCTTTCCCTCTTCCAGGCTACTAGACGTAGCATTCAATAATATAACATAAGATACATTTCTAAAAACAGTTCCCAATACAATAACAGATAAACCCCTTGGTAATAGCGTGAGGCCTTTTCAGATCTGTGTGGGGAGAAGGGAGGTAACCCAGAAGGACAGGGCTGGGGGGGGGGGGGGGGCAGCAAGGGCAGTTGTGTGGGGAGGGGTGTTTCTTGGAGGTCATTTAGTCCATGGTTTAATGACATCTCAGTCATGCCTCCAATATCCCAGAACCCTCTCAAGTCAGGATGTGAACAAGAGAAGGGGCTGGTGATATTTGTGGGAGGGTTTGAGTATTGGTAACCTATTCCCTGAGACTCTGGCCAAAAGTAGTACACCAAGTAGGGAATAGGGTGGAATTTTGGATGAAACGCAATAGATGTGTTCAGTAGAGATTTGAAGAAGAGGAGCCGCCTCTGATATGGTCCCAGTTACTGTAGAGAGCGTAGGCACCAGACATGGCCAACCCCACCAGACCGCCACGAGCCACTCCCTTCAGCCCTCCTGAAACAAACACAAGTTTTGAATGAGACAGATGGGGTTTCTAGGGCACTACATGTTGAGCTCTTGCCCCACACGAGACACAACCATAGACTAACCACAGACAGGCTACACACCTGTGGATTTGAACAGCATGCCTGTGAGAGTCCCAGCAGCCAAAGTGTTGATGTCATCCTCTGCTCCTCTAGCCTTCTCTATGGCCACGCCAAATATACTGTACAATAACGCTGTAAACACACATGCACACCCCATGGTTAATATAGACATACTAGGGACAAAACACCTGGTCCATGGGTTAGCCAGGGTGAAGAAGAAGAGGAGGAAGGGAAGAAGTGCTCACCAACAGAGCCCAGAGTGTTGGCCCAGGATGCACCTTGTCTGGTCACCATGTTGAGAATCCTGAGGGCAAGGTCAGAGGTCAGATAAGTGAGAGCAGTATATTGAGCACCCTACCACAGAACCCTCAAACGCAACTCTGGCCCTTGAAGCCAGTTCCACCGTGTTTTTTCATTGGTCCTCTCTAATCAGGGACCTGGGACCTGGGTGGGTGCAATTCATTATCAGATAAAAAAGAAAAACAGCAGGCTTTGGACCTCATTGGGTTAGAGTTGAATACCCCTGCCATAGAACATTTATATTAGCATGAATAAAAACCTGTCTGCAACGTGATAACACTAAAGCCACAGACTACTAGAGGAACACAGTGGTGCTTACTGGACGTTACGAGGTTTAGTCCAGCCCATTTCTCTGGTCTCCTTCAACCCCATCCTCAGACCATTCACTGTCCCAAACGCAGCTCCTAGAATTGGAGGGGGTGAGAGCGGAAGAGACTCAGATACAGAACCAGCAGGCATCATAACTTCATATGGGAGAAGGGGATAGAGAGAAGAGGTGAGACAGAGGTGAGACAGAGAAACTGAGAGAGGGAGGGAATGTCTCACCTGTGATGCAGCTGCCCCCGATGGTGAAGAAGGCCAGTTCAAACCTCCCTCTAGTTTTACCAGCCCCCGTTGGCAGGATGAACTCATCTGTGTCCTGGAAAACACACACACACACAGGTTAACATCTATTATCTTAGTCGACTTGATAGTGGGAATGTCACAAATCAATTCTACATATCCATTCATTGAGTGAGGTCAACTTCTACTAACTAGCTAGGTAGCAAGCTAGCATCTCTTACCTGTACGAGGTAGCGGGGGTCAACATTAAGATAAGGCGACAGGGGGCTCATTCCAGTCACTATGTAGAAAATACAGTAACCTCAGTTGATGTCAACGACGGCCAGTGTTGGCCTTGTCTAGCTAACGTTAGTTAGTATGCTAGCTACCACCAACGTAGCAACATCAATTGGCAGGGGCACTTACATGGGACACCGGCGAGCTCTGTGTTGGAGTATTCGCTGCCTCCAAAGAGACTCCCGAGGCCGCCTTTCCCTCCCGACCCAGGGGCGTTACTGTCCATGTATGGTGACGATCTGGAGACTCACCCGGCGAACGCTTCGGGCTGGAGATGCTGGTTGGGTTAGCTAGCTAACTAGCTAACATTAGCCTAGCTGACCAAACGTGATGATGCAAGCCAAAAGCAATAACGGTAGCGATATTTCCTAGTATCTAAAACGCAGTAATATGTTCACGTTTGAATAGTGGTGTACGCTGTCTTACTGTAGGTAGTTAGATATTGAAATTATCAGCTTTTTGTAAATTATAGTTGGGTTAGCCTTTTCATCGTGCTTCTCTGACCTCCACGATCTACCGTAAAGCGACCACTGACAGGCGATTACGTAAG
Source organism: Oncorhynchus clarkii lewisi (assembly GCF_045791955.1). Taxonomy (NCBI): domain Eukaryota; kingdom Metazoa; phylum Chordata; class Actinopteri; order Salmoniformes; family Salmonidae; genus Oncorhynchus; species Oncorhynchus clarkii. The sequence continues at coordinate 59,050,933 of NC_092166.1, forward strand.
CAGACCTGAAAGTTAAGCAACGTTATACACATCTTTGGCACTGTGTTGAAGGGAATTACTCAACGTAAAACGGGTGACATTGAGCTATGGTTGCATTTGATACGGGGCTATAAGCAAAATATCAAAATACATTTGCGAGTGTGACAATTCACGACATCAAAGGGTCACTTAAAGTAACGATACATTGCACTAGATGGCAGCAAAGTAACATTAAAGCGCTCAACGTTCATCTGTTATCAAAAGACCAGACCAAAGAGTATAACGACCCAGCTAACAACAACAGTTCTTACAACTTTAGAGAACGTTCCCCTGAGAGTCTCATTAGGGAGTGAACGTTATTTATAATAAGGGTTACATGGAGAAAATCGGACCTGTTTGAACAAAATATATTTTACCGAAATCCTCCCTGAACGATTGAAAAAAAAAACAAGTGACCCTTCACTATACAAAAATAATAATTGAAACAAAGTGGATAGCAGAGAACATATCTAGCATTTACACTCACTTCTTGGACAGACCAGAGCTTTAGAAACTGTTCTTTGTCCTGTCAATATTACATGAATTTTAATAGAGCACAGGGCTGCGGAGCAGCTTGTGGGTTCGCAGACCACCGTGGACAAGAGGTGGAAATATCTCCTTTATAACCATTGCATGAAGCTAGTGTAACGGATGTGAAACGGCTAGCTTAGTTAGCGGTGTGCGCTAAATAGCGTTTCAATCAGTGACGTCACTTGCTCTGAGACCTTGAAGTAGTTGTTCCCCTTGCTCTGCAAGGGCTGTGGCTTTTGTGGAGCGATGGGTAACGATGCTTCGTGGGTGACTGTTGTTGATGTGTGCAGAGAGTCCCTGGTTCGAGCCCGGGTATGGGCGAGGGGACGGTTCAAACTTATACTGTTACATTGGTGCCGTGACCCGGATCACTGGTTGCTGCGGAAAAGGAGGAGGTCAAAAGGGGGGTGAGTGTAACGGATGTGAAACGGCTAGCTTAGTTAGCAGTGTGCGCTAAATAGCGTTTCAATCGGTGACGTCACTTGCTCTGAGACCTTGAAGTAGTTGTTCCCCTTGCTCTGCAAGGGCCGTGGCTTTTGTGGAGCGATGGGTAACGATGCTTCGTAGGTGACTGTTGTTGATGTGTGCAGGGAGTCCCTGGTTCGAGCCCGGGTATGGGCGAGGGGACGGTTTAAACTTATACTGTTACACTATCATCGTATTTGCAGGACAGCATACATTTTCTAAATACCACACAAATGACCAAATTTACAGGCTACGAATGGACAGAGAGATAGGCCTATGTGCTTATCTTATCATATTTGTCCAATGCCAAATCTGTGTGTCTTGTTTGCAAGGATTATTAAATCTGAGACATCATTAGGAATCTGCTGATGGTACTTTCAAAAGTTAGGCCTACATTTCCACCCCAGACAGAGTAGGCCTACCGATGCAGAAAAATGTAAGCTTTAACGCTGAGAACTCTTCATCTGTGGCTTAACCCGGTGAGAAAAGGTCCCAAGTGTTTCCCTAAAAGCTGTCTGGGTTTAAACATCTTCTATTGTACAGAAAGTGAATAGCTTAGTCGATTGATAGTGACAGAATTAGATTACTTTCCAAGCAAATTCTGCCTCTGAATGTCAAAGAAACTAAACAATGATATCTTAATAAATGGTAGGCATATGACATACCCTCTTACTGTATCTGCGTAATAGTGTGCAACTGCAGCACATCATTTGGGGCAATCCTACAAGTGGGAGTTCCTGCAGCCCCCTCGAGCATCACATTGGTTTCTTCATCATCCTCATGTTTGTGTGACACTTTTGAATGTAGGTTAAAAGGGAAATAAAAGTATTATCTGAGTTAGGCAGTGCCCTTTGCTCCGCGCCGAACACGTGCCCTCACATTCGTTTACAAAACTGTGGGAAAACAGTGCCCGACCTTCAGGGGCAAAGGACACTGTCTACCGGTCGGTCGCTAGTACATCAGGTGGGAGGCGGGTGCGACACCGTGTGCTTACTAACTAGCTAGTTAGCGGCACTGTGTGCCAGCTTGCTAGTTAGAACTCCAACACCAAAACATGCTAAATAGGTTCTCTCAGGAGATTTTTGCTAACATACAGTTGAGAAAATGTTCCCCTAACTAACGGAAACTGGACACTTAAACATCAGCAGAACATTACGGGTAACATTGCAAAAACATTCTCTCTCCCTGGAATTGTTAGCTGGGTAACCCCTTTCATCTTCCCTTTCATTCTCCTTTCATCTGTGACAAGGCTGTTGAGACCACCAGTACTCTCTTTGATTAGACTTTAGTGTGTGTGAGATGTCAGGTCCTGGTTTACTCTTTCTCTGTTTTGTTTTGACGAGACAACACACACATGCAGTCTTCTATCTTGCTGCCCTATGTACATAGACATGGAATCATTGGCCACTTTAATAATGGAACACTAGTCACTCTAATAATGTTTACATACTGCTTTACTCATCTCATATGTATATACTGTATTCTATTCTATTCTACTGTATTTAGTCAATGCCAATGCAACATTGCTCGTCCTAATATTTATATATTTCTTAATTTCATTCTTTTACTTTTACATTTGTGTGTTGTTGTTAATTGTTAGATACTACTGCGCTGTTGGAGCTGGGAACACAAGCATTTCGCTACACCTGCAATAACATCTGTTAAATATGTGTATGTTACCAATAAAATGTGATTTGATTTGTATATTTAACCTTGTGGGGACAAACAATTCAGTCCCATTCAAAGTCCTTTTTTCCCTAACCCTAACCTTAACCCTAACCTTAACCCTAAACTTAACCCTAAACTTAACCCTAAACTTAAGCCTAAACCTAACCCTAGCTCTTAACCCTAAAACTAACCCTAGCTCCTAGCTCCTAACCCCAACCCTAAACCAAATTTGAATCCTAACACAATTCTAACCTTAATCCTGATCACCCTAGAAATAGCATTTGACCTTGTGGGGACTAACAAAATGTCCCCAGTTGGTCAAATGTTTGTTTGTTTACTATTCTTGTGGGGACTTCTAATCTAAGTATAGTTTAACACATACACAAATGTGTATGTAGGCCTAGACAGTACAGCCATCTGTCGCAGGTCAGAGGAATTATGAATGAATTTATTGTGGTGAGAAAAAAAACACAATAAACAAAAGTTATTTAGATGCAGTCACTGTAGCAGCCTTGTGTTATTGTGTATTCATCCGAGTCCAAGTGGACAAGTGGAACGATGAAGATTGTCATTGTTGCTGTGTGTGTGTGTGTGTGTGTGTGTGTGTGTGTGTGTGTGTGTGTGTGTGTGTGTGTGTGTGTGTGTGTGTGTGTGTGTGTGTGTGTGTGTGTGTGTGTGTGTGTGTGTGTGTGTATTCAAGCTGCCTGGCACAGTCTGTGAGTAACTGTTGTCTCTGTATGGGAGCCCGGTGGACCCACTGGCCTCCTACAATACACTATTCAGTCTCACGCACACATGCACACACCCACACACATATGAGCATGCACACACACACACACACACACACACACACACACACACACAGAGACATGGTCCGGCCAAGAGGCTTGTTTATCCCTCAGCCAATCACCAGGAGGGAGGAGGGTGCACAACAACAAAAAATGCTGTATGTGAGAATAATAGCTTCATCTTTATCTTCTTCTCTCTCTCTCCCTCTCCCACATGCAAACTTGTTGCTCGATCCCCCTCCCTCTCTTTCTAACTTTATCATTCCTTCCTCTCTCATTTCTCTAAACTGATCTAAAGCTGAACTAAACCAGTACAGAAAGGAGCCTCTACAGGACCCTGGTGTGTGTGCTTGTAGTCGCGGCAACAAGAAAATAAGGTTTCGTGTCCTTTAACCCGTTAGTGTTGATTGACACTGGTGAGTGAATCTAAGTAACATAATAAAAAAATCACCATCAAAATGTGTCAGTTTAAGCTAGACATATCTCGTTTTTTGCATTGGAGTCGTCTCAATCCAACACTTCTGCATCAGTGAAAGGTGAGAGCCAGAGATGTGTTTGTCAGTCCAGTCTGAACGGTTTGACCTAAAAACTATTGACCTACTAACTACCACTCTATGGAAAGGGGAGACTCTCACAAACACGATGGTCGTCTCCATTTTGCTCTACGACCCCCACAAGTGTTAGGGAACTTGTCTGAAATCGGTTCCGTTGATGTGCCAACTTCTGTTTGTAGCGTCCTAACTGTTTGGGCTACAAACTAATGTGACCTCACTGTGGAAAGGGGAGATTCTCATGAACATGATGGTGTTCTCCATTGTGCTCTACAACCCCACAAGTGTCATGGGACTCATCTGAATGTAACCAGTACTGGTAAAAAAAAAAATATGGAAGTATGAAATTAGTTCAGCCTACCCAAAAAAGCACGTAGCGCGAAAAAAATCGTATGTCCTACCTAGTTCCAAACTGCCTCTGGAAGCAATGTCAGCACAAGAACTGATCGTGGGGAGCTTCATGAAATGGGGTTCCATGGTCGAACAGCCGCACACAATGCTGAGATCACCATACGCAATTCCATACTGGAGTGGTGTAAAGCTCGCTGCCATTGAACAGTAGAAACCTGTTCTCTGGAGTGATGAATCACGTTTCACCATCTGGCAGTCCAATGGACGAATCTGGGTTTGGCGGATGCCAGGAGAATGCTACCTGCCCCAATGCATAGTGCCAACTGTAAAGTTTGGTGGAGGAGTAATAATGGTCTGGGGCTATTTTTCATGGTTCAGGCTAGGCCCCTTAGTTCCAGTGAAGGGAATTCTTAACGCTACAGCATACAATGACATTCTAGATGATTCTATGCTTCCAACTTTGTTGCAACAGTTTGGGGAAGGCCCTTTCCTGTTTCAGCATGACAATGCCCCTGTGCACAAAGCAAGGTTGATACAGAAATGGTTTGTCTAAATTGGTGTGGAAGAACTTGACTGGCCTGCACAGAGCCCTGACCTCAACCCCATCGAACACCTTTGGGATGAATTGGAACGCAGACTGTGAGCCAGCCCTACTAGGCCAACATCAGTGCCCAACCTCACTAATGCTCTTGTGGGTGATTGGAAGCAAGTCCCCGCAGCAATGTTTCAGCATCTAGTGGAAAGCCTTCCAAGAAGAGTGGAGGCTGTTATAGCAGCAAAGGGGGACCAACTCCATATCAATGGCCATGATTTTGGAATAAGATGTTTAACGAGCAGGTGTCCAAATGCTTTTGGACAAGTAGTGTAAATATACAAATATTTCCTGAGCTTTCTTATTTCTCCTAGATAAAGGACAAACACTTCAAAACCTTGTTTCTTATGAATTATTTTGTGACTGTCTTTTTTGCAATTTTTTGGAATGTGTTATTCAATACTAGCCCCCCCATGGGCTAGTATTGGCTCTTGGCTAGATTATACAGAGAGGAGAGTAGTTTACCAGATGGTGTGGCGATGGTCTGAGAGATCCTGGGATAAATGTCATAAAACTACAAACAAAACAGGATCGGTAGAAATCAAGAGCGCACACACAGACAGAGTTTTAGATGTTTCTGACAGGTGCCTCTGCCTCAACCCCCAAATGGGAGAATGACCCAGTAGGAAAAGGGGATAGGGAGAAAGACAAACTCTTTTTCCTCTTCCTTGGCCTTTCTTCTTTTCCCTCTTTCTTTCACTCATTCTCAATCTCTCTCATTTGGCCCACACTCCATCCATAGGAATGTAACCCTCTAGTCCATTGGGTTGCCAGATCAGGCTCCCTCTAGTTCAGTGAGTTGCCAGATCAGGCTCCCACTAGTTCAGTGAGTTGCCAGATCACGCTATTTCTCCTCCTACAGCTGCAGGGTCAGTATCCAGAGCAAAGGCTCCAGGTCCAGAGCCAAGCCTGGGGCTCAATTATCTCTCTACCCCCTGAGGGGGAGCAGGAAGGGTGAGGAGAGGGCAGATAGTGAACAACTCACTGACAGCCCTCAGTCAAAGCAGTATTTTTTAAGTCCATATATGGTATTTGTGCTTGGGTGTAGCTCTGTCAGTGCAGTCATATATATATATACACTGTTTATATTGTATATAGCAAGAGAGAGAAAGACAGAGAGAGAGAGTGTACAGAAGTTAAAATATGACACATTCCTGTAGTTAACCGTTGAATGAGAGAGATAATGTAGGTTCGGGAGAGCCACAGTGCTCCAGTATAATTCGCTCAGCAGATGTGTGTGCATGTTTTTGTGTGTGGGTAGGTATGAGTGAGTGTGTACGGGTAGGAGGCACAATTGATTTGCTTCAGACTGTTGGAGTTGGAGAGAGACAGAGAGGAGGGGGACCAAGTGTATGTCTAGTGTATTGTATTTCTTAAGAATTTAAGTGCATTCCAAAAGGTATCTGCAGTGTTTAAGATTAGTATGCAGAAATGAAGCTCACTGGAAACTTCAGAAGCTTCAGAGGAAACAGCGACAAAGTTTGTTAGTTTTTTTTTTACAACTACCAGTTTAATCATGTTTTTGTTTCTCAGTACAAAGAGTTATTGTTGTTGTTTTTTTTTACCAGTTTTTAAAAAGTTAAACATCAACAACACACTTTTTTAATTCTCAGATTCACACAGTTTATGTTTTAAAGAAACCAAGGCAGAGGCAGATATGAGTAGAGAGGTTAACGGTACAGGACTGGTCAGTTAATACAAAGAGTAGATTAATATACAGTACTACAGTTAATAACGACTCTCGACATAGAGAAGGCCCAGAAGGTAAGCAACACTGAGATGAACTTGATTAGACAACAATTTTCCAGAATACCTCAAGGTTTCCAGTATATCAGAACTTGAAAAACTCTCCGGACACTTGGTGAATGGCACGGCACATTGGTTGGAGGCAAAGTTTGCTCTTAAACTGAATCCGATAAATCTCCATAGTAAGGCATACTGTTCTTTCCAGAAAACATCATTTAATGTTATTTCTCACATACAAAAAAATGTCATATAAAAATACATTATAAACAGATGTTTTGTCTTGAATGAGATGGTTTTGTGTGGAGTAAAAACAACCGCTTGGCCAAGAGGAGAGTTAGGAGCTCAGGTATGTAACGCACATATCTAATAACACAACACTATACAATAGCGTGTGTTCTCCAGGCAGACACACAAGTATACACGTCATTTCCCCCCAAAAGAAAAGAAAACACACAAAACTAACACTGTTCTGAGGAGGTCCTACTATACTAACGGAAGAAACTGACCCGTTTTGGCACTTAATTCTAAATCCAAATAGACATATGTAGGGCTTATGGGAAACCACAACATTGAGTTGGTTCCTTTATAATACACCACATCTCTTTCACTTTTGTTGAGACGTGTTTCATGGAGAATATAAACCCATCATAAAAAAAGGCTGCTCTGGTCTGTGACATCTCTCTCTATTGGAATAAATAAAGGCACTTTGTTCTCCAGATGTAGATAATACTGTATTGGTAAAGCAAACGCTATGGTTGAGACTCTTCACTCTGTAGCACCTGGAGGGAGTGTGATCGTACCCGTTAGATAGACTCAGGTCACTGTAGAAAGGCAGGCATGGTGGAAAAGCCTAGTCTTAGAGAGGACGTCGTGTGAAACTGGTGTGACATATTAAACCAGATCGGAGTAACATTTTGTGTGACGGTAACCTAACGTAGCAGGCGTGAAAAAAAAAAAACACTTAGTGGGTCGGCAGAAACCGTAAGCATCCGTTTTTGTAGGCTTTGCCTCTTCTCTGCTCCCCCCCACCCCGAAAAACGAGATGCTTCCGGTTTCTCTAGACCCCCGCTGAGGGTTTGAGAACAGGGACAGTCAGACTAGCTTAGTGGGCATGAATATGTTATGATCATACATATAACTGTTATTATTATTTTATTATTATAATACTATAGCTTCCAATCGACTCAATGCAGGGCAAGGTATAGAGATTGGTTATCTGACCCGTGCAGAGAGCATGGCTGGGGTTTGGTTGGGGGGGTTGTGATTGGGTGGTTTTGATGTAGTGGTTCCTATAGAAGGAGCACATGGCTTGAAAGTGTGGTGTTTGGGTGGGCATGGCTGGTGACTGGGTCCTGATTGGGTCCTGAAGGGTCACTACCATGGCGCTGGTCTCTGGTTGGTTTGGCAGAGGTGACTCCTGGGGGGGTTGGGGGGGGGCGTGGCTGTTGTCCAGAGCATGGCAACGAGCAAGCCACAGGCGGAGATGGGCGGGTCATCAGTGGGTACAGAGGTCAAGGGTTAGTCGCTGTGGCAGCTGGGGAGGGGGGGGGGGTTAGGAGACAGACGGACAGACACAAAGAAATTAAGGAAACAAAAAGACACATAGAAAAAGATAGAAAGAGATTAGTGTCAGCTAGTGGTGTCAGATTTACTGCAGTCACACACACACAGTGTGAACATACATAACACCTTCATAAACACTACATAGGCATTTATAAGTCAATAGCTGCAAGTTGACATAAGGTCTGGCATATGCAGTAAGTGACACAATTTGAGATGCCAACCAGCGACTGCTGACATAGGCAGTTATGAATGCTTATGTATTGTTAATGAAGGCATTATAAAGGTGCCCTTTGTAGAACGTATGAGCACTGCTACAGTGAGGCTAGCTGCACTACAGACAGAGAAACCATGGAGACAGTGTGGTTTTGTGGCAGGGCGAGAGAATGTCACTGACATCTAAAGCTGTTCTGACTAACGCAGTGTTTCTCAACCCAGTCTATGGGGGCCACCAGTAGTTTCACATCATCTAGTCAACTAATAATCAATACCTCGACGGAATAGATCAGGTATGTGAAGCGGCTGGTGGGTCCTGAGGGGTGGCTTAAACACAGTTTAATGGTTAGCAGCAGTCAGGGTGTATGTTATGGTGTCTTGACAGAGAAGACCAAATGCAATGAGGACCAATTAATTGATTAAAAATGATCTGGTATGGTTTCCAGACTGCTGTTAAGCATTAGAGATGCAATCCGCTAGAGAAGCAGAGAGGCCTGCAGTTACCGAGAGCCATGAGATGTTAAGAGATGTGGTTTTAGAAGGAATTAATTAAGAACATATATATATTTTTTTACAGATATTTTATAATAATAATAACTTTTAGACATGTATTTATTTTTTATTTTTTTGTCTGTTTTTTTTATATCAAACATTGGTTCTCTACGTTTGCAAAATAAATACAAGCGAGAGCTTCGCGCCTGTAGTGTAAACTCTAAAGAAAACATCCCCAAGAATGCAAAAACACGTCCTGCTCATAGCTTAAAATTATATTCATACATTTTTTTTACAATCACACAAGTAAATTCTATTTTCCAAGCACATAAGCAACAACTACAATAATCTCCAAAGAATAGGGCAAGCATAATGATATGACAATGGAATGTCTTTTCGAAATGATATCTAATGTCAACCCATCCCTAACCCACAAAGGTCCAGTAATCCTTACTTTACACTCCATATCTCCGAATGCAGATTTCAGTAGTATAGGGTCATGTACTGTATAAGGTCGTATGGATACTGGTTATAAGAAGGCTGCTTCAGCTTCAAGTACTGTGTGTCTCTGATCCATAATATACAAAACAATCATTAGAAAACCATATCAATAAATAAAGGAGGAGATCAAAAAAGCAGTGTTGACTTTTACAAGACCAAATGAAAGGAATGGTGTAATTTAAGACGGTATAAAAGAGATGACCCTGCTTGTCTCTTAGGTTGAACAGTTGTGAAACAACCGGCAAAGAGAGGGGGGAGGGAGCGAGAGATAAATAGTTTTTGAAGAGAACTCTAAATCAAGAGAGTCACAAGGTCACAGTCACATGGAGGAACGGTCCAATCTAAAAGCAGGGGACAACCTCACATGCCTTCCTCTATCTGACAGAGGGGCTATGAGCGCCCTGGAATATTCACCCCTGGAACGGACTCGTCCATTCCTAACACTACCCTCTCTCTGCTCTGTGACAGACTGTTGTTTGACTTTAACACACAGCTCACTGTTTGACCTTCATCCTCACATTCTGGTCTCATACCCCTCTTAGCAGGCGGCACACAGGTCAACTAACAGACACACACATGAACACACACACACACACACACACTGGCGCACACGCACACACACACAATCACTCACAAATGTGTATCCCCACTCACACTGTCTAGTGATCTAACTGACCTCTGTCGGTGTTCACTACTCTTTGGTAAGGATGGACCCTCATATTGTGGCGTTGCACCTTAGCCGTCATCGCTCCTGCTCACCACGCAACCACATTACCAAAACACCAAAACACAGGGGGTTAACAGTGACATCATCAAACAGTTACATTAAGAAGACAGTCAAGAGGCCCATCCCAGGTGTATGTATGTATGTGTGTGTGTGTGTGTGTGTGCGTGTGTGCGTGTGTGTGTGTCTGAGGTCCATATGTAGGAGGGAGTTTATCTCTCAGCCTTTGGTTTGGAAAGCCATACCTGGAAACAGAGAGAGAAATACAACCGGGTTACAACACAACAACACAACCCTCATTCCCAAATGAACTTGATCTGTGTGTGTGTGTGTGTGTGTGTGTGTGTGTGTGTGTGTGTGTGTGTGTGTGTGTGTGTGTGTGTGTGTGTGTGTGTGTGTGTGCGCGCGTGTGTGTGTGTGTGTGTGTTTACCTAATACTCCACTAGTGTCCATGGGGTATTCTAGTATAGATGGGGTTAGGGTGTAGGGGGAATATTCGTAGGGAGCGTAGAAGAATCCTCCTGATTCAGGTGATTGCTGCATCAGTCCTGCATGCTGATTGGCTCCTTGCATGAGGGCCTGCTGACTCTGGATCTGACGAATCAGGTGAGGCATGAGATTGGGCTGCTGAACAGGGGCGGGGTTTCTCATAGCCTGCTGCATAACAGGGGAGGGACTGGAGATGAGCCGAGGCTGCTGAGAGGAGGCTAGGGAGAAAGCCATAGTGGCTGCTCGCACCCACACACACACATACACACGTAAACACGCACACGCAGAGATAGAGAGAGAAACAAATAGAAATCATTACTAGTTGGAAACAAGAACATCAAAAAGCCCCACCAACAGTTTCAGGACAGGCACTTTCTACACTATTAGGGGAAAAAATGCTATCTAGAACCTAAAAGGATTCTTCGGCTGTCCCCATAAGAGAACCATTTGAAAAACCATTTTTGGTTCCAGGTAAAACCCCTTTTGGTTCCAGGTAGAACCATTTTGGGTTCCATGTAGAACCATTTTGGGTTCCATAAAGAACCCTTTTGGGTTCCATGTAGAACCATTTTGGGTTCCATATAGAACCCTTTTGGGTTCCATGTAGAACCCTTTCCACAGGGGGTTCTACCTGGAACCAAAAAGGGTTCTCCTTTGGGGACAGCCGAAGAACCCTTTTGAAACCCTTTTTTCTAAGAGTGTAACGGTGTCATCCTTACGTTGCTTGATGTTGGCGTCTCTGTAGGTTCCATTGAGAATGGCCAGCTCCATCAACTGCATCTTCTTTAGACTGTCCTCTCCTTCAGCCTACACACACGCCCGCACACGCACACACACACAGGACATTTAATATCCGTCTAGTTGGCTGAAGGTTGGATTACGTTACACTCTGGTGAACAGATTGAGAGTGGAGTAGGCCTGAAGCTGTACAGCTAGACCAGCAAGGTTAAACTAACAGATATCATTAATCCCCACCCCACTCTCAGGTCTTCTGGGTTAACTTTATGTACTGTTACTAGTATACATTGGCAAAAAAAATTATATATATATATATATATTCTCGATGTCTTGTCTTATAAATCAGGTGAATGAGAATTGCCAGGGGAAGTAATCAACATTTTAAAATATATTTGGTAGATAGTTGTAAATGATTTTTGCCCTACCCACAGTTAACTTTAACATAGCCTATTAGCTAGAAAGGTAACTCCCAACACATTTAGATATTTTTGCCGACCCCCTGCGGTACCTCCGCCGACCCCAGTTTGAATTTCCCTGCTGTAAGTCAATGCAGTGCGATTTGAGAGTTTGGGTGAAAGTTCACAACTACTTTATTCAATGTTGAATTCAGGAGTGAGAGCAACATTCTTAGCAATATTCTGTCTGTGGTGTGGGGGCATTGGGTAGGTGGCTAAGAGAATGTGAGAATTGTTGAGGGACGCATGGAAAGAGGTGATGTGAGAAAAGAGAAAGAGAATGAGGAGGGAATGAATTGAGTGTGAGAGAGGAGTGAAAGGAGTGATAGAGTGAAGAGAAAGAGTGAACAGTCTCTCCATTCATCCCCTCCTCCTTTCACAACACGCATTACCATGGAGACGCCTTTATAGATGCTGCCTGGCGAATTACACACACACAAACACAGACACGCACACACACACATCCCACTGGGCACAGACATCAGTTCAACGTCTAGTTTTAATTTACATTTGGTTGAGTTGTCAGCTATTCAACGTGAAATCAACAAAACATTTCACCATGTCATTGGATTTAAGTTAAAGCGGGTGGAAAAAAAATACGGAATGACCTTATGTTGATTACTTCTTGCAAATGCAATTCATTTTCCACGCTGATTCAACGTCACCACATAGATTTTTGGGGTTGAAATGAAGTGGACACAACGTTGATTCAACCAGTTTTTGCCCAGTGGGACATACTGTGTACAATATACAGTGGAAGACAGAAGTTTACATACACCTTAGCCAAATACATTTAAACTCAGTTTCACAATTCCTGACATTTAATCCTAGTAAAAAATTCCCTGTCTTAGGTCAGTTAGGATCACCACTTTATTTTAAGAATGTGAAATGTCAGAACAGTAGTAGAGGGAATGATATATTTCAACTTTTGTTTCTTTCAACATATTCCCAGTGGGTCATAAGTTTACATACACTCAATTAGTATTTGGTTTCGGATAGCCTTCCGCAAGCTTCCCACAATATGTTGGGGGAATTTTGGCCCATTCCTCCTGACAGAGCTGGTGTAACTGAGTCAGGTTTGTAGGCCTCGTTGCTCGCACACGCTTTTTAAGTTCTGCCCACAAATGTTCTATAGGATTGAGGTTAGGGCTTTGTGATGGCCACTCCAATACCTTGACTTTGTTGTCCTTAAGCCATTTTGCCACAACTTTGGAAGTATGCTTGGGGTCATTGTCCATTTGGAAGACCCATTTGCCACCAAGCTTTAACTTCCTGACTGATGTCTTGAGATGTTGCTTCAATATATGCACATAATTTTCCTTCCTCATGATGCCATCTATTTTGTGAAGTGCACCAGCCCCTCCTGCAGCAAAGCACCCCCACAACATGATGCTGCCACCCCCGTGCTTCATGGTTGGGATGGTGTTCTTCACCCTTTTCCTCCAAACATAACGATGGTCATCATGGTCAAACAGTTATTTTTTTGTTTCATCAGACCAGAAGACATTTCTCCAAAAAGTACAATCTTTTTTCCCATGTGCAGTTGCAAACCGTTGGACTTTTTTATGGCGGTTTTGGAGGAGTGGCTTCTTCCTTGCTGAGTAGCCTTTCAGGTTATGTCTATATAGGACTCATTTTACTGTGGATATAGATACTTTTGTACCTGTTTCCTCCAGCATCTTCACAAGGTCCTTTGCTGTTGTTCTTGGATTGATTTGCACTTTTCGCATCAAAGTACGTTCATCTCTATTCATCTCCTTCCTGAGTGGTATGACGGCTGCGTGGTCCTAAGGATGAACCAGACTTGTGGTCTACAATTTGTTTTCTGAGGTCTTGGCTGATTTATTTAGATTTTCCCATGATGTCAAGCAAAGAGGCACAGTTTGTTAACAAGAAAATTGTGGAGTGGTTGAAAAAAATAGTTTTAATGACTCCAACCTAAGTGTATGTAAACTTCCGACTTCAACTGTATATACATACACACACAAAAACACACACTCACACACATAACTATAGCATGAATCTCACGGTACTCACGGCTGGTACGAGTAGTTTCTTGACCTCTACGGTGGCTCTTTGTAGTTTGATCTGAGCTCTGTTGTGTGTGTCTTCCACTGTGATGAGTACATGGAGTTCCTCACTCAGGTGTTCCCAGTTAGGTTTCCCTCTGTTCAGCTCCTCCTGATACACATTCAAAACAATAATATTCCCTGAAGACTGTCCACATTGACTTTAGTTCTGTAACAACACGGCAGCCATTTTACTGCAAGTGAATAATCCCCACTCGGGAAGAAGGTCAGAATGTCTACCCACTCTTTATACCTCTTTTGACTCATTTCCCCCCCTTTCTTTCTTTCTGTCTGTCTGTCTGTCTGTCTGTCTGTCTGTCTGTCTGTCTGTCTGTCTGTCTGTCTGTCTGTCTGTCTGTCTGTCTGTCTGTCTGTCTGTCTGTCTGTCTGTCTGTCTGTCTGTCTGAGGTGTGGGATGGGTGTATTCTCATGAGAGGTAGATGGAATGTCTGATGATATGCTCCACCTGCCGTTAGCTACTCCACTGGAAGTCTGACGCCCTGGCCAGAACCAAAGAACCAAAACCAGCGGAGAAACAGATGGACCCAGCTCTTTTCAACTCTACTCCACTCCACTTAGAATCTAGTGCCAAAATAAATACACCATACTATGTGTGTGTGTGTGTGCATAGGTGCATGCGTGCGTGCGTGCATGTGAGGCCTGGCAGGTAACCCAGCGGTTAAGAGTGTTGGACTAGTAACTGATAGGTTGCTGGTTCAAATCCCTGAGCCGACTCGGTGCAAAATCGGTCAATGTGCAATTGAGCAATGCACTTAACCCTAATTGCTCCTGTAAGTCGCTTTGGATAAGAATGTCTGTTAAAATGTGTGGTGTGTGAGCCAATGATGGGCAGAAGGCAGGGTAGGTCTATGATTATGTCATAAAAAAAAGCTGTTATGGAAAGCCAAATAAATCATATAAAAGAAAATTGTCATTCATTTTGTTGTTATCTAATGCTTTTTCTCAATGATTCTGGTGTTTTTTATTCTCAGAATCTAAACAATCTAAACCTCAGGAAAGGCACCAGGGTATGCATGCCTTCATTTCCAACCATTCAAACGCGTTACTGACTCCAATCGCTGTTGATTACCCTTGTTGTGTGGGTATGCCTGGGGTAAGCCCTGCACATTTGGGTGTCTACATTCTTTTGTGCTCGCATCCGTTGAACTGAACAAAGACAGCTAGCCAGCAAAAACAACATGACAAATAGACACTATACTGCACCTCAAACAATTGTCAAGTTGGATTTCCAAGGAAAACTTTGTACAATTCAGAGAGGGAGACCAGCATCTGCGCTTTTTGACTTTCATCAAAGGAAGAGACGGAAAATCATCAGATCGGGACAACGACACGCTGCTGATGGCCTCTGGATATGATCCCTGGTTGTCAAAAGGCTTCAACCGGCTTTCTGCTGATGGTCTAAGTGGAGATTTTGAGCTAAACTGATGCATTCTTTTGTGATCTGCAGAATAAAATAATGGCCATGGGGTTCTCCTGTGCACATATCAGCGCCTCAATGAAAGTTGTGGATGCTCAGAGACAAGTGTTAGACCACCAAGAAGCTCATCCTGAAGGACAGACAAATGAACTTCATTTAAAATATGCATTTTTCCTTTGCAATTTGCGGGTTAGGCTACTGTTGAATGAACATGAGAATAGACAACATCAATTTGATTTATCAAGCTAGAATTTCGTTTTGATGGGACACCTTTTTGATGTTTGGAACTGCATTTTTCAGTCATTTCATTTCAGATATGGACATTTCATTAGAACCTTATTTATTATACACTGAGTATACCGAACACCTTCCTAATATTGAGTTGCACCCCCATTTTGATCGCAGAACAGCCTCAATTTATCGGGGCATTGACTCTACAAGGTGTTGAAAGCGTTCCACAGGGATGCTGGCCCATGTTGACTTCAATGCTTCCCACAGTTGTGTCAAGTTGGCTGGATGTCCTTTGGGTAGTGGACCATTCTTGAAACACATGGGAACCTTTTGAGCGTGAAAAACCCAGCAGCATTGCAGTTCTTGACACAAACCGGTGAGCCTGGCACCTACTACCATATCCCGTTCAAAGGCACTTCAATCAGTTGTCTTGCCCATTCACCCTCTAAATGGCACACATACTGTACACAATCCAAGTCTCAATTGTCTCAAGGCTTAAAAATCCTTCTTTAAGCTGTTTCCTACACTGACTGAAGTGGATTTAACAAGTGACATCACATCTTTCACCTGGATTCACCTGGTCAGTCTGTCATGGAAAGAGCAGGTGTTTTGTATACTCGGTGCATGTGTGTGTGTAATAATATTCCACATAATAATATTATTATGTGTCTGTGTGTTTGCGCGCGCGCGTAAATCCATTGTGAAAGGCTGGAGTTTCCGTTGCAAACTATTCAGATGAAATGTGTCCATAAGCTAGTCTTTAAAAGTGCCACCTATCAGTTGTAACTGTGGATGCTACATCAGTGTATGGCTGAGCGGAGTTGAGCAGCGTGTCATTTTGCCGGATGGTATGAAATATGCCGCCATCGGAGGCTATCGCTTGTCTTGGCTACATTGGTATTTACATTTGTTGAAAATTGTCGGCCAATTTCGGTTAGTAGCCTATGTCAATCTGGTTGTTTAAGCTATCTGTTGTACTGTGTGGTGAAGCTGGGCTTCATCCGTGTTTATTTGTGAGTAAATCTGGCTTTGATAATAGCCAGTGCCAACCCAGCCACAGACCTCACGTCATTGATGTGAGCGTGTGATTGTGGGCACGTACCTTCTTTTTGTCTCTCATGGATCCTTTCCCTCGTACCATGATCTTACAGCCTGTCTCTGCCTCCAGCTGTTTGGCTGTCAGACCCCTCGGACCCAGGATCCTACCTACAAAGTTAAACTGCGCGCACACACACACACACACACACACACACACACACACACACA